>NW_025535306.1:0-37500 GCF_020615455.1 Coregonus clupeaformis | reverse complement strand
TTTAAAGGGATGGCTTAATATATATTTAATAATACACCATATTTAAAGGCTTAAGATAAATGTTCTGAAAACCCTATTGGAGGAAAACTCCAAGAAAACATAGCTAGCAGCCTATGCTAACCCTACCCTACCTATAGAACATAGCTAGCTAGCCTATGCTAACCCTACCCTACCTATAGAACATAGCTAGCTAGCCTATGCTAACCCTACCCTACCTATAGAACATAGCTAGCTAGCCTATGCTAACCCTACCCTACCTATAGAACATAGCTAGCTAGCCTATGCTAACCCTACCCTACCTATAGAACATAGCTAGCTAGCCTATGCTAACCCCTACCCTACCTATAGAACATAGCTAGCTAGCCTATGCTAACCCTACCCTACCTATAGAACATAGCTAGCTAGCCTATACTAACCCTACCCTACCTATAGAACATAGCTAACTAGCCTATGCTAACCCTACCCTAACTATAGAACATAGCTAGCTAGCCTATGCTAACCCTACCCTACCTATAGAAATAATAGGACTACTCCCTACGGACATCATGTCTCATACAACCAACGTGAGGCTACTATTTCTACTTCTCTTGTAATATAATAATAATAATAATAATAATAATAATAATAATAATAATAATATGCCATTTAGCAGACGCTTTTATCCAAAGCGACTTACAGTCATGCGCGCATACATTTTTACGTATGGGTGGTCCCGGGGATCGCATTACAAGCGCCATGCTCTACCAGCTGAGCTACATAGGACCTCTTGTGTTGTGATAGTCCGAGACTAGTACTTACCTCCACTGACAGTTTCCTTGCCATTAATTAACAGTCATTCACATCTGTTTGGTGAATGAGTTGAGGCTTCTTGGGTGCGTGACATCACTCCAAGCCCTTACCAAAACACAAAACATGGCGGACAATTTCTCTCACCTCGGATCTGAAACCAGTAGTAACCACTGAACTTGAATGTCGATTAACTTAAAATTGTAAGACGAATCTAACATTCCCGCCAAGGAGGGCTGGCTAGCTAGCTACGGTGTTTGAGTCAATTAAGCAGTTTTCTTATAAAACGGCTCAGCTAGCTAGCGAAATGCTAATTCGCAATGCTTGCTAGCTAACGTTAGTTAATAGCTAGACCACAGACAATGAAGGAAATGTAGCTAGCTAGCATGCAAGCTCAAACTGGCCATGCAGTAGCCAACTAGCTAGCTAATTGTGGATGACAAAAGACGCAGCTGGGTCCCCAGGAAATATCACTTCTTCCTTCCCCTCCTCCACTAGGAAGTTATATATTATGTGGATTCCAAAAGGCTTTAAATATAAGGTCAGGTGTCCTTTACAAAACAATAAATATGGATCTTGAAAGGGAATTGTTTGCATTTTGAACACTTTTATTTCTGTTGATGTATGTGTTTTTGCCATGTCCCCGGTGTTATTCATCAACTTCCACCAGAAATATAAGCCATAAAAATACAATATTTACATCTATTTTTTTCATTATTTTATAGTCCTAGTTAAATTCTCTCATTAATAACAATTTTTTCATGATTACTGTATTTATTATTTTATTTAAGATTGTGTCCCTGATATCACTTTCCACGTTGTTAGTTTGTTGTAATTCTCCATTTAAGAAAACAACCCCTTCCTACAATAACACCACATTCAGGAAGTGTCATAATTTATTTGGTGGGGAAACAATGGTGCAAAGCTATTTTAGACTCATCTGACCAGAGTACCTTCTTCCATATGTTTGGGGAGCCTCGCTTATGGCTTGTGGCAAACACCAAACGTGTTTGCTTATTTTTTTCTTTAAGCAATGGCTATTTTCTGGCCACTCTTCCGTAAAGCCCAGCTCTGTGGAGTGTACGGCTTAAAGTGGTCCTATTGACAGATACTCCACTGTGGAGCTTTGCAGTTCCTTCAAGGTTATCTTTGGTCTCTTTGTTGCCTCTCTGATAAATGCCCTCCTTGCCTGGTCCGTGAGTTTTGGTGGGCGGCCCTCTCTTGGCAGGTTTGTTGTGGTGCCATATCGTTCAAAGTTAGTTATAGGAATGACCCAGCTAGCTATACTCGGGAGCTCACAGGTTACATTAGCCAACTGGTTTGACACGATTACACCATGGGCAACAATTACTGGCAGGGTTCATTTTTTTGGACTTATGTTCAACTCATCGTTTATCTACTGGACACTGCATTTAGGAGGATTGTTAATTACTGAAATGTACCTAGTGGCCAGGCAGTAATGTTAGTCACTAACTAATTGTGGACTCATGACCTACAGTGAGGGAAAAAACTATTTGATCCCCTGCTGATTTTGTACGTTTGCCCACTGACAAAGAAATCATCAGTCTATAATTTTAATGGTATGTTTATTTGAACAGTGAGAGACAGAATAACAACAAAAAAATCCAGAAAAACGCATGTCAAAAATGTTAGAAATTGATTTGCAATTTAATGAGGGAAATAAGTATTTGACCCCCTCTCAATCAGAAAGATTTCTGGCTCCCAGGTGTCTTTTATACAGGTAACGAGCTGAGATTAGGAGCACACTCTTAAAGGGAGTGCTCCTAATCTCAGCTTGTTACCTGTATAAAGACACCTGTCCACAGAAGCAATCAATCAATCAATCAATCAGATTCCAAACTCTCCACCATGGCCAAGACCAAAGAGCTCTCCAAGGATGTCAGGGACAAGATTGTGAGACCTACACAAGGCTGGAATGGGCTACAAGACCATCGCCAAGCAGCTTGGTGAGAAGGTGACAACAGTTGGTGCCATTATTCGCAAATGGAAGAAACACAAAAGAACTGTCAATCTCCCTCGGCCTGGGGCTCCATGCAAGATCTCACCTCGTGGAGTTGCAATGATCATGAGAACGGTGAGGAATCAGCCCAGAACTACACGGGAGGATCTTGTCAATGATCTCAAGGCAGCTGGGACCATAGTCACCAAGAAAACAATTGGTAACACACTCGCCGTGAAGGACTGAAATCCTGCAGCGCCCGCAAGGTCCCCCTGCTCAAGAAAGCACATATACAGGCCCGTCTGAAGTTTGCCAATGAACATCTGAATGATTCAGAGGAGAACTGGGTGAAAGTGTTGTGGTCAGATGAGACCAAAATCGAGCTCTTTGGCATCAACTCAACTCGCCGTGTTTGGAGGAGGAGGAATGCTGCCTATGACCCCAAGAACCCCATCCCCACCGTCAAACATGGAGGTGGAAACATTATGCTTTGGGGGTGTTTTTCTGCTAAGGGGACAGGACAACTTCACCGCATCAAAGGGACGATGGACGGGGGCCATGTACCGTCAAATATTGGGTGAGAACCTCCTTCCCTCAGCCAGGGCATTGAAAATGGGTTGTGGATGGGTATTCCAGCATGACAATGACCCAAAACACACGGCCAAGGCAACAAAGGAGTGGCTCAAGAAGAAGCACATTAAGGTCCTGGAGTGGCCTAGCCAGTCTCCAGACCTTAATCCCATAGAAAATCTGTGGAGGGAGCTGAAGGTTCGAGTTGCCAAACGTCAGCCTCGAAACCTTAATGACTTGGAGAAGATCTGCAAAGAGGAGTGGGACAAAATCCCTCCTGAGATGTGTGCAAACCTGGTGGCCAACTACAAGAAACGTCTGACCTCTGTGATTGCCAACAAGGGTTTTGCCACAAAGTACTAAGTCATGTTTTGCAGAGGGGTCAAATACTTATTTCCCTCATTAAAATGCAAATCAATTTATAACTTTTTTGACATGTGTTTTTCTGGATTTCTTTGTTGTTATTCTGTCTCTCACTGTTCAAATAAACCTACCATTAAAATTATAGACTGATCATGTCTTTGTCAGTGGGCAAACGTACAAAATCAGCAGGGGATCAAATACTTTTTTCCCTCACTGTATTCTGTGATACATTTGGGTTAACTTGCTCATATCAAGCAACACATACCAGACCGTTTGTGGAAAGGTAAAAATAACATTAGTGTGCTCGTTTTTTAAATGATTGTTATGGCTCATAGTTCATATCAACAAAGGGAGACTATTCATGACTTAAATGTAAAAAGGAATACATTTATTAAACTAAATCAAAACAAATACAAAAATATAACATAAGCTGTGGACGTCTGAAGGATCCGTAGTGTATGCAGTGTGGATGAGTGGAGAGTTAGAGTGTTGTATGGTTAAAACAGACCAACAACCAAAAGGTAGAGGAAGCCAGTCTGCCAGTCAGGGAAGAGAGAGAGTGTTGTATGGTTAAAACAGACCAACAACCAAAAGGTAGAGGAAGCCAGTCTGCCAGTCAGGGAAGAGAGAGAGAGTTGTATGGTTAAAACAGACCAACAACCAAAAGGTAGAGGAAGCCAGTCTGCCAGTCAGGGAAGAAAGTTGCTTGATGTGGCCACCCTTTATAGCGTGAAGGCCAAGCCTAACCCTTAGCCTAGCCCAACCCCAACCCCAACCCCAGCCCTAGCCCTAGCCTGCCCAGGTGCACCACATCAGCTGACGATCCTCCCAGCTCTGCCCACTGGCCTCCTGCAACAAGCAGACTACCAAACAGGAGATCCCAGCAGACAGAGTGGGAGGGACGTTACAATTATCAACAGTGAAACTAAAATAGATTAGAAGCTTCCATTTATTTCCCAATTAATTTGGTGATCAACCTGAAGCTGGGTTTCTCAAGTCATTCGGTCGGTGCTACTGCGCACGCCAGGCTAGCTAAATAGATGGCTCTGTATAGCATCTTTGTGATGTCACGCACTCAAGAAAGCTCAACCAATCACCCAACGGGTTCTATGTTGAGGACCATAAATATTAATGACATTGCGCTTCCTACAGAAGGAAATGTAGTGTCAGGGAAACACTTCAGCTTCAGCTGCCTGACTGACCTTAACTGAGCTGAATATCATTAAATGATTTATCAACCAAAAAACCGGAAGAGTCCAAATTACAACTGAAGAGGATAACAACTGTTTACTGTGTTTTCCATCATATCATAACCAGCATCTGGTTTTAACAGTTGGACTAAAACTTAAAGGTCGCTTTGATGCACGCTGCGCGCAAATCGAACTGTGTTCTTTTCAAATAAGGTGCACGTGAAATAAGGTGCACGTGAAATATGCCAGTGTGTGTGTGGACGCACCGGGTGCCTTCACACATAAATAGGCGTACAGAAATGTGGTTTTGAAACACAGAACAAGAAAAACACATATGATCTACTGCGCCAGGCAAGAAGGAAGGCAGGATATTTCTTGGACAATAAGAAAATAAAACGCCATTAAAGCTGGGTTATGATTGCGGTTTAGACAGAGCCAGAACGGCCTATACTGAGAACTATAGGAGATGGCTGCTGGGAACTTTCCCTGAAGGGCCTTCACTCCATCTCGAACGACTATTATCATCGAATCCCAGCGCTGACAAGGTTATTACAAAAATAATAATAAATAATAATAATATAATAAGAATCTGTCTTTCTTATTCCCTGATGTAGATTCTCTCTCTCTCTCTCTCTCTCTCTCTCTCTCTCTCTCTCATAACCCACGCGGTTATGAAAATAGTGCAGCTTGAGGCATCTCTCTCGGCAGGAGCAGCATCAGAGCTCGGGTTTCACAGCGTGGACCGGGAGACCGGAGAAACACGAGACAAAAACAACAAATAGGCTTTCACAGTTTCATATTTGAGGGAAACCAAACAAACGGTGCTGTTTAAATAAATGGACGATTTGATTTGGACAAAATATCCGATGTTCCCAAAAGGCCACATAGCCTATGTGGAAAAGTTGGTCAGATGCTGAAAGCCACAATTATATCATGATAAGTCCAGATAATTATGACAGTAGCCTGTGACTCTCTGATACGGGGTTTAAACCCATTATTTCATGGCACTATTGTGATTAGCATGACTGACTTTCCAGGACATAGACATGTCTTATATGGGCAGAAAGCTTAAATTCTTGTTAATCTAACTGAACTGTCCAATTTACAGTAGCTATTACAGTGAAAAAATACCATGCTATTGTTTGAGGAGAGTGCACAACAACAAAAAACGTATCACGGCAACTGGTTTGATACATTCACCTCTGAAGGTAAATAATGTACTTACATTCAGTAATCTTGCTCTGATATGTCATCCTAAGGGTCCCAGAGATAAAATGTAGCATAGTTTTGTTTGATAAAATCCATTTTTTTTATTCAAATGTAGGAACTGGGTTCTACAGTTTGAACCCCTGATGTCTCTGGCTCCACACCCACCCCGCCCGGCCATCTAGATGTGTGAAAGTTAGTGTATAAGCTAATGATCCATCATGGATGACATTCCTGGGAGTGTGTAAACTTACAATTGTATTACCATATCATTTTTGTATGTTCTCTATAGTTATGTACTTGAAAATGTATCAATTGACCAATTCGGCACATTTGGGCAGACTTGATACAAAATAGTCCAGTATTGCAACGCTTCACTGGATCAATCTGAAACTTTGGTGGCCTTTCTCTTGCATTTCAAATACTGTATAATAGAGATTATTAGCCTCTCTACTGTTATTTCCCATTGACTCTGTACCGGTACCCCCTGTATATAGCCTCTCTATGTGTTATTTCCCATTGACTCTGTACCGGTACCCCCTGTATATAGCCTCCCTACTGTTATTTCCCATTGACTCTGTACCGTACCCCCTGTATATAGCCTCCCCTACTGTTATTTCCCATTGACTCTGTACCGGTACCCCCTGTATATAGCCTCCCTACTGTTATTTCCCATTGACTCTGTACCGGTACCCCCTGTATATAGCCTCCCTACTGTTATTTCCCATTGACTCTGTACAGTACCCCCCTGTATATAGCCTCCCTACTGTTATTTCCCATTGACTCTGTACCGGTACCCCCTGTATATAGCCTCTCTACTGTTATTACACATTGACTCTGTACCGGTACCCCCTGTATATAGCCTCCCTACTGTTATTTCCCATTGACTCTGTATCGGTACCCCCTGTATATAGCCTCTCTACTGTTATTTTACTGCTTCTCTTTAATTATTCAATTTTTTACTTATCAATTTTTTACTTAACACTTATTTTTCTTAAAACTGCATTGTTGGTTAAGGGCTTGTAAGTAAGCATTTTACTGTAAGGTCTACACCTGTTGTATTTGGCGCATGTGGCAAATAACATTTCTTTTGATTAGATTTGGTTTACTGGCTACATTATAAGGCTTCTGGCGCCCCCTACTGACCACATCAATGCACTGCTACCGACTGGTTTTCAATAGAACCGTTTTAGGGCTAAACAACTCAAATAAAATGGCTATTAGAATATTAACCACACAGCAATCATCAACACCTGTTCACCTGCACACACACGCACCACAAAGCCCACATACACAGCACCCCCCCCACACACACAGCACCCAACACCCCCCACACAGCACCCAACACCCCCCCACACACACAGCACCCACCAACACACACATCACATCACACACTTCTCACTAAGTCTGAGCTGTAACACAGAAGGCTACTAGTGTAATAGCAGCTTACCCCTAAGGTAGGCCTACACCTGAGTTGGGTTACATTGTAACGTTATGTTGGTGTTTTAAAGTTACTCTGGTGATGGGAGGTTAAACTGCACCGTTTCCTGCAAAATAATTAGCCTAGGCTCAGAAGAGACAGTCTTGTAGTTTTTACTTGAAAATAATAAAACCATCAATCACCAAAATCGCTGTTGGCACAATACAGCCAATGTCGCACAGTGCTGCATGTCAGAGAACGGCGTCAGGCTCTCCCACACGCATTGCGCTCGGCATGGAGATAGAGGTGGAGAATGGGGAGTTTGGCCCAATCCCTGACAACCCCCATACATCAAAACGTACTGGAGCTACGATTTTCTTTGTGTCTCTGAGAATATCTGAATGCCAGAAGCGAAGGAAAAACGTTGTACCTTATATTTCAGTCCAAGGTCATGTGATGACTGTCAAACACCCTCACCACTCTCCAATACTTGTTGGCAATACAACGTCACATCGACCTTACTCTGGTAGACTGGGGAATACCATCGCAAATAGCAAATATGAACACAGCGATTTGGCGCGTTCAGAGAAAGGGCTGTCCGGCACTTGCTTTCAATTTGGGCTCATATCGCCTAAATATCAATGTACAGGATTGACATTTTTAGACATGGTTAACAACTTCCACATTCATGTTTCAAATGATTTATTATGTATTTGGACCACCATATTATTGACATTTATTGAAAATTGATTTGATTACCTGATGTTTTTTTGTTGATAATTCTGGCATAGCGTCCATTGTTTGTAATGTCACCTAACACCCGGGTTTAGATAGGCTCCGATTAAATTCAACTCCACGATTTACGATGGAGTTGAGCGGCGACTAGTGTGGGCAGCCTGGAGCTCCGACGTTACATCAAAAACTTCATTTGATCAAAAACGTCTGATTTCAGCACCCAAAAAGAATAGCCTGCAATGTGTAATTATATGCTATTATTTGGGTGCTGAAATCAGACGTCCCAACGAACCCGTTCAGCACAGTTCCCCTTAGTGTCAGCAACAGCATCTCGTTCTACAGACTCCGAGACAACACGATGTCAAGGTAACTTATCTTTTCAGTTATTGGTCCCATACCGTGTATAGTTCATGTCCCAGCTGAACTATATGTGGTGAAACTGTGCTGTTATGTTTGAGATGCAAGACACATTTCCCGAAAGGGACACAATACATTTAGGGAGCCATTTGGGACATACCCCAGGTTTCTACGGTCTCTGGGCTATAGTGGTCTAACTGCTTGCTGGCTAAGCCATTTTCTATTGTTGTATCCAACTCCAGACGGCAAGCTTCATTTATTTCAAACCTACCTTATATTCTCCCTGAAGGAGCACAGACAATGGTTATGAAGGGAGAGGAGACTGGTGGAAACTCTATTCTAGTCCATGCTGACTGTAAAATCTATCAGAGGATCAACCAGAACACAGCTACATACAGTGAGGGGAAAACAGTATTTGATCCCCTGCTGATTTTGTACATTTATGTTACATTTTAGTCATTTAGCAGACGCTCTTATCCAGAGCCACTTACAGTTAGTGAGTGTATACATTTTTATTTTTCATACTGGTCCCCCGTGGGAATCGAACCCACAACCCTGGCGTTGCAAACACCATGCTCTACCAACTGAGCTACATCCCTGCCGGCCATTCCCTCCCCTACCCTGGACGACGCTGGGCCAATTGTGCGGCGCCCCATGGGTCTCCCGCCACTTGTACATTTGCCCACTGACAAAGACATGATCAGTCTATACTTTTAATGGTAGGTTTATTTGAACAGTGAGAGACAGAATAACAAAAAAAAAAAAAAATTTATAACATTTCTGACATGCGTTTTTCTGGATTTTTTTGTTTTTATTCTGTCTCTCACTGTTCAAATAAACCTACCATTAAAAGTATAGACTGATCATGTCTTTGTCAGTGGGCAAATGTACAAAATCAACAGGGGATCAAATACTTTTTTCCCCTCACTGTACTCAAGCACGCACACACACAGACACACACAGAAACACACAGACAAACACAGGCTACTGTTGATCAAATCGACATCTATTTGTCACATTCGCCGAATAGAACAGGTGTAGACCTTACCGTGAAATGCTTCCTTACAAGCCCTTAACCAACAATGTAGTTGAAAAATAAAAGTAAAGTAACAAAATATTAGCTAAAAAAAAATATATATATATACAGTACCAGTCAAAAGTTTGGACACACCTACTCATTCAAGGGTTTTTCTTTATTTTTACTATTTTCTACATTGTAGAATAATAGTGAAGACATCAAAACTATGAAATAACACATATGGAATCATGTAGTAACCAAAAAAGTGTTAAAGAAATCAAAATATTTTTTGGGATTTTAGATTCTTCAAAGTAGCCACCCGTTGCCCTGATGAAAAATACTAAAACAATGAAGAAAAACCCTTGAATGAGTAAAGAGGTGTGTGTGTAATGAGTAGGTGTGTCCAAACTTTTGACTGTTATATACACAATGCAAAAATAAAAAGTAACACAAGAAAATAACAATAATAAGGCTATATACACGGGGTACCGGTACCGAGTCAATGTGTGGGGGTACAGGTTAGTCAAGGTAATTGGGGTAATATGTACATGTAGGTAGGGGTAAAGTGACTATGCATAGATAATAAACAGCGAGTAGCAGCAGCGTAAAAGAGGGGTGGGGGGGCAATGTAAATAGTCTGGGTGGCCATTTGATTAATTGTTGAGCAGTCTTATGGCTTGGGGGTAGAAGCTGTTGAGAAGTCTTTTGGACCTAGACTTGGCGCTCCGGTACCGCTTGCCGTGCAGTAGCAGATAGAACCGTCTATGACTAGGGTGGCTGGAGTCTTTGACAATTTTGAGGGCCTTCCTCTGACACCGCCTGGTATATAGGTCCTGGATGGCAGGAAACTTGGTCCCAGTGATGTCCTGGGCCGTACGCAATACACTCTGTAGCGCCTTGCAGTCGGATGCCGAGCAGTCAGGATGCTCTCAATGGTTCAGCTGTATAACTTTTTGAGGATCTGAGGACCTATGCCAAATCTTTTCATCCTGCTGAGGGGGATTAAGCATTGATAGGTGGTGTTGTGGTGTGAGGAAGGTGACTAGAGTTGACAGGTGGTGTTGTGGTGTGAGGAAGGTGACTAGAGTTGACAGGTGGTGTTGTGGTGTGAGGAAGGTGACTAGAGAGTTGACAGGTGGTGGTGTGGTGTGAGGAAGGTGACTAGAGAGAGTTGACAGGTGGTGTTGTGGTGTGAGGAAGGTGACTAGAGAGTTGACAGGTGGTGGTGTGGTGTGAGGAAGGTGACTAGAGAGAGTTGACAGGTGGTGTTGCGGTGTGAGGAAGGTGACTAGAGAGTTGACAGGTGGTGTTGCGGTGTGAGGAAGGTGACTAGAGAGAGTTGACAGGTGGTGTTGTGGTGTGAGGAAGGTGACTAGAGAGAGTTGACAGGTGGTGTTGTGGTGTGAGGAAGGTGACTAGAGAGAGTTGACAGGTGGTGTTGTGGTGTGAGGAAGGTGACTAGAGAGTTGACAGGTGGTGTTGTGGTGTGAGGAAGGTGACTAGAGAGAGTTGACAGGTGGTGTTGTGGTGTGAGGAAGGTGACTAGAGAGAGTTGACAGGTGGTGTTGCGGTGTGAGGAGGGTGACTAGAGAGTTGACAGGTGGTGTTGCGGTGTGAGGAAGGTGACTAGAGAGTTGACAGGTGGTGTTGCGGTGTGAGGAAGGTGACTATAGAGTTGACAGGTGGTGGTGTGGTGTGAGGAAGGTGACTAGAGAGAGTTGACAGGTGGTGTTGTGGTGTGAGGAAGGTGACTAGAGAGAGTTGACAGGTGGTGTTGCGGTGTGAGGAAGGTGACTAGAGAGAGTTGACAGGTGGTGTTGCGGTGTGAGGAAGGTGACTAGAGAGAGTTGACAGGTGGTGTTGTGGTGTGAGGAAGGTGACTAGAGAGAGTTGACAGGTGGTGTTGTGGTGTGAGGAAGGTGACTAGAGAGCGTTGACAGGTGGTGTTGTGGTGTGAGGAAGGTGACTAGAGAGAGTTGACAGGTGGTGTTGTGGTGTGAGGAAGGTGACTAGAGAGAGTTGACAGGTGGTGTTGCGGTGTGAGGAAGGTGACTAGAGAGAGTTGACAGGTGGTGTTGTGGTGTGAGGAAGGTGACTAGAGAGAGTTGACAGGTGGTGTTGTGGTGTGAGGAAGGTACTTAGAGTTGACAGGTGGTGTTGTGGTGTGAGGAAGGTGACTAGAGAGAGTTGACAGGTGGTGTTGTGGTGTGAGGAAGGTGACTAGAGAGAGTTGACAGGTGGTGGTGTGGTGTGAGGAAGGTGACTAGAGAGTTGACAGGTGGTGTTGTGGTGTGAGGAAGGTGACTAGAGAGTTGACAGGTGGTGTTGTGGTGTGAGGAAGGTGACTAGAGAGAGTTGACAGGTGGTGTTGTGGTGTGAGGAAGGTGACTAGAGAGTTGACAGGTGGTGTTGTGGTGTGAGGAAGGTGACTAGAGAGAGTTGACAGGTGGTGTTGTGGTGTGAGGAAGGTGACTATAGAGTTGACAGGTGGTGGTGTGGTGTGAGGAAGGTGACTAGAGAGAGTTGACAGGTGGTGTTGCTGTGTGAGGAAGGTGACTAGAGAGAGTTGACAGGTGGTGTTGCGGTGTGAGGAAGGTGACTAGAGAGTTGACAGGTGGTGTTGTGGTGTGAGGAAGGTGACTAGAGAGTTGACAGGTGGTGTTGTGGTGTGAGGAAGGTGACTAGAGAGTTGACAGGTGGTGTTGTGGTGTGAGGAAGGTGACTAGAGAGAGTTGACAGGTGGTGGTGTGGTGTGAGGAAGGTGACTAGAGAGTTGACAGGTGGTGTTGTGGTGTGAGGAAGGTCTCTAGAGAGTTGACAGGTGGTGTTATGGTGTGAGGAAGGTGACTAGAGAGTTGACAGGTGGTGGTGTGGTGTGAGGAAGGTGACTAGAGAGAGTTGACAGGTGGTGTTGTGGTGTGAGGAAAGTGACTAGAGAGTTGACAGGTGGTGTTGTGATGTGAGGAAGGTGACTAGAGAGTTGACAGGTGGTGGTGTGGTGTGAGGAAGGTGACTAGAGAGTTGACAGGTGGTGTTGTGGTGTGAGGAAGGTGACTAGAGAGAGTTGACAGGTGGTGTTGTGGTGTGAGGAAGGTGACTAGAGAGTTGACAGGTGGTGGTGTGGTGTGAGGAAGGTGACTAGAGAGAGTTGACAGGTGGTGTTGTGGTGTGAGGAAGGTGACTAGAGAGTTGACAGGTGGTGTTGTGGTGTGAGGAAGGTGACTAGAGAGTTGACAGGTGGTGGTGTGGTGTGAGGAAGGTGACTAGAGAGAGTTGACAGGTGGTGTTGTGGTGTGAGGAAGGTGACTAGAGAGTTGACAGGTGGTGTTGTGGTGTGAGGAAGGTGACTAGAGAGTTGACAGGTGGTGTTGTGGTGTGAGGAAGGTGACTAGAGAGAGTTGACAGGTGGTGTTGTGGTGTGAGGAAGGTGACTAGAGAGTTGACAGGTGGTGTTGTGGTGTGAGGAAGGTGACTAGAGAGAGTTGACAGGTGGTGTTGTGGTGTGAGGAAGGTGACTAGAGAGAGTTGACAGGTGGTGTTGTGGTGTGAGGAAGGTGACTAGAGAGATTGACAGGTGGTGTTGTGGTGTGAGGAAGGTGACTAGAGAGTTGACAGGTGGTGTTGTGGTGTGAGGAAGGTGACTAGAGAGAGTTGACAGGTGGTGTTGTGGTGTGAGGAAGGTGACTAGAGAGTTGACAGGTGGTGTTGTGGTGTGAGGAAGGTGACTAGAGAGAGTTGACAGGTGGTGTTGTGGTGTGAGGAAGGTGACTAGAGAGTTGACAGGTGGTGTTGTGGTGTGAGGAAGGTGACTAGAGAGTTGACAGGTGGTGTTGCGGTGTGAGGAAGGTGACTAGAGAGAGTTGACAGGTGGTGTTGTGGTGTGAGGAAGGTGACTAGAGAGTTGACAGGTGGTGTTGTGGTGTGAGGAAGGTGACTAGAGAGTTGACAGGTGGTGTTGTGGTGTGAGGAAGGTGACTAGAGAGTTGACAGGTGGTGTTGTGGTGTGAGGAAGGTGACTAGAGAGAGTTGACAGGTGGTGTTGCGGTGTGAGGAAGGTGACTAGAGAGAGTTGACAGGTGGTGTTGTGGTGTGAGGAAGGTGACTAGAGAGTTGACAGGTGGTGTTGTGGTGTGAGGAAGGTGACTAGAGAGAGTTGACAGGTGGTGTTGTGGTGTGAGGAAGGTGACTAGAGAGAGTTGACAGGTGGTGTTGCGGTGTGAGGAAGGTGACTAGAGAGTTGACAGGTGGTGTTGTGGTGTGAGGAAGGTACTAGAGAGTTGACAGGTGGTGTTGTGGTGTGAGGAAGGTAACTAGAGAGAGTTGACAGGTGGTGTTGTGGTGTGAGGAAGGTGACTAGAGAGAGTTGACAGGTGGTGTTGTGGTGTGAGGAAGGTGACTAGAGAGTTGACAGATGGTGTTGTGGTGTGAGGAAAGTGACTAGAGAGTTGACAGGTGGTGTTGTGGTGTGAGGAAGGTGACTAGAGAGAGTTGACAGGTGGTGTTGTGGTGTGAGGAAGGTGACTAGAGAGTTGACAGGTGGTGTTGTGGTGTGAGGAAGGTGACTAGAGAGAGTTGACAGGTGGTGTTGTGGTGTGAGGAAGGTGACTAGAGAGTTGACAGGTGGTGTTGTGGTGTGAGGAAGGTGACTAGAGAGTTGACAGGTGGTGTTGCGGTGTGAGGAAGGTGACTAGAGAGAGTTGACAGGTGGTGTTGTGGTGTGAGGAAGGTGACTAGAGAGAGTTGACAGGTGGTGTTGTGGTGTGAGGAAGGTGACTAGAGAGGTTGACAGGTGGTGTTGTGGTGTGAGGAAGGTGACTAGAGAGAGTTGACAGGTGGTGTTGTGGTGTGAGGAAGGTGACTAGAGAGGTTGACAGGTGGTGTTGTGGTGTGAGGAAGGTGACTAGAGAGAGTTGACAGGTGGTGTTGTGGTGTGAGGAAGGTGACTAGAGAGAGTTGACAGGTGGTGTTGTGGTGTGAGGAAGGTGACTAGAGAGTTGACAGGTGGTGTTGTGGTGTGAGGAAGGTGACTAGAGAGTTGACAGGTGGTGTTGTGGTGTGAGGAAGGTGACTAGAGAGTTGACAGGTGGTGTTGTGGTGTGAGGAAGGTGACTAGAGAGAGTTGACAGGTGGTGTTGCGGTGTGAGGAAGGTGACTAGAGAGAGTTGACAGGTGGTGTTGCGGTGTGAGGAAGGTGACTAGAGAGAGTTGACAGGTGGTGTTGCGGTGTGAGGAAGGTGACTAGAGAGCTGACAGGTGGTGTTGTGGTGTGAGGAAGGTGACTAGAGAGAGTTGACAGGTGGTGTTGCGGTGTGAGGAAGGTGACTAGAGAGAGTTGACAGGTGGTGTTGTGGTGTGAGGAAGGTGACTAGAGAGAGTTGACAGGTGGTGTTGTGGTGTGAGGAAGGTGACTAGAGAGAGTGACAGGTGGTGTTGCGGTGTGAGGAAGGTGACTAGAGAGAGTTGACAGGTGGTGTTGCGGTGTGAGGAAGGTGACTAGAGAGTTGACAGGTGGTGTTGTGGTGTGAGGAAGGTGACTAGAGAGAGATGACAGGTGGTGTTGTGGTGTGAGGAAGGTGACTAGAGAGTTGACAAGTGGTGGTGTGGTGTGAGGAAGGTGACTAGAGAGAGTTGACAGGTGGTGTTGTGGTGTGAGGAAGGTGACTAGAGAGTTGACAGGTGGTGTTGTGATGTGAGGAAGGTGACTAGAGAGTTGACGGGTGGTGGTGTGGTGTGAGGAAGGTGACTATAGAGTTGACAGGTGGTGTTGTGGTGTGAGGAAGGTGACTAGAGAGAGTTGACAGGTGGTGTTGTGGTGTGAGGAAGGTGACTAGAGAGAGTTGACAGGTGGTGGTGTGGTGTGAGGAAGGTGACTAGAGAGAGTTGACAGGTGGTGTTGTGGTGTGAGGAAGGTGACTAGAGAGTTGACAGGTGGTGGTGTGGTTTGAGGAAGGTGACTAGAGAGAGTTGACAGGTGGTGTTGTGGTGTGAGGAAGGTGACTAGAGTTGACAGGTGGTGTTCCGGTGTGAGGAAGGTACTTAGAGTTGACAGGTGGTGTTGTGGTGTGAGGAAGGTGACTAGAGAGATTGACAGGTGGTGTTGTGGTGTGAGGAAGGTGACTAGAGAGTGACAGGTGGTGGTGTGGTGTGAGGAAGGTGACTAGAGAGAGTTGACAGGTGGTGTTGTGGTGTGAGGAAGGTGACTAGAGAGTTGACAGGTGGTGTTGTGGTGTGAGGAAGGTGACTAGAGAGAGTTGACAGGTGGTGTTGTGGTGTGAGGAAGGTAACTAGAGAGTTGACAGGTGGTGTTGTGGTGTGAGGAAGGTGACTAGAGAGAGTTGACAGGTGGTGTTGTGGTGTGAGGAAGGTGACTATAGAGTTGACAGGTGGTGGTGTGATGTGAGGAAGGTGACTAGAGAGAGTTGACAGGTGGTGTTGTGGTGTGAGGAAGGTGACTAGAGAGAGTTGACAGGTGGTGTTGTGGTGTGAGGAAGGTGACTAGAGAGTTGACAGGTGGTGGTGTGGTGTGAGGAAGGTGACTAGAGAGAGTTGACAGGTGGTGTTGTGGTGTGAGGAAGGTGACTAGAGAGAGTTGACAGGTGGTGTTGTGGTGTGAGGAAGGTGACTAGAGAGTTGACAGGTGGTGTTGCGGTGTGAGGAAGGTACTTAGAGTTGACAGGTGGTGTTGTGGTGTGAGGAAGGTGACTAGAGAGAGTTGACAGGTGGTGTTGTGGTGTGAGGAAGGTGACTAGAGAGTTGACAGGTGGTGTTGTGGTGTGAGGAAGGTGACTAGAGAGAGTTGACAGGTGGTGTTGTGGTGTGAGGAAGGTGACTAGAGAGTTGACAGGTGGTGGTGTGGTGTGAGGAAGGTGACTAGAGAGTTGACAGGTGGTGGTGTGGTGTGAGGAAGGTGACTAGAGAGAGTTGACAGGTGGTGTTGTGGTGTGAGGAAGGTGACTAGAGAGTTGACAGGTGGTGGTGTGGTGTGAGGAAGGTGACTAGAGAGAGTTGACAGGTGGTGTTGTGGTGTGAGGAAGGTGACTAGAGAGAGTTGACAGGTGGTGTTGTGGTGTGAGGAAGGTGACTAGAGTTGACAGGTGGTGTTGCGGTGTGAGGAAGGTACCTAGAGTTGACAGGTGGTGTTGTGGTGTGAGGAAGGTGACTAGAGAGAGTTGACAGGTGGTGTTGTGGTGTGAGGAAGGTGACTAGAGAGAGTTGACAGGTGGTGGTGTGGTGTGAGGAAGGTGACTAGAGAGTTGACAGGTGGTGTTGTGGTGTGAGGAAGGTGACTAGAGAGTTGACAGGTGGTGTTGTGGTGTGAGGAAGGTGACTAGAGAGAGTTGACAGGTGGTGTTGTGGTGTGAGGAAGGTGACTAGAGAGTTGACAGGTGGTGTTGTGGTGTGAGGAAGGTGACTAGAGAGAGTTGACAGGTGGTGTTGTGGTGTGAGGAAGGTGACTATAGAGTTGACAGGTGGTGGTGTGATGTGAGGAAGGTGACTAGAGAGAGTTGACAGGTGGTGTTGCTGTGTGAGGAAGGTGACTAGAGAGAGTTGACAGGTGGTGTTGCGGTGTGAGGAAGGTGACTAGAGAGTTGACAGGTGGTGGTGTGGTGTGAGGAAGGTGACTAGAGAGTTGACAGGTGGTGTTGTGGTGTGAGGAAGGTGACTAGAGAGTTGACAGGTGGTGTTGTGGTGTGAGGAAGGTGACTAGAGAGAGTTGACAGGTGGTGGTGTGGTGTGAGGAAGGTGACTAGAGAGAGTTGACAGGTGGTGTTGTGGTGTGAGGAAGGTGACTAGAGAGCTGACAGGTGGTGGTGTGGTGTGAGGAAGGTGACTAGAGAGATTGACAGGTGGTGTTGTGGTGTGAGGAAGGTGACTAGAGGTTGACAGGTGGTGTTGCGGTGAGGAAGGTGACTTAGAGTTGACAGGTGGTGTTGTGGTGTGAGGAAGGTGACTAGAGAGAGTTGACAGGTGGTGTTGTGGTGTGAGGAAGGTGACTAGAGAGAGTTGACAGGTGGTGTTGTGGTGTGAGGAAGGTGACTAGAGAGTTGACAGGTGGTGTTGTGGTGTGAGGAAGGTGACTAGAGAGTTGACAGGTGGTGTTGTGGTGTGAGGAAGGTTACTAGAGAGTTGACAGGTGGTGTTGTGGTGTGAGGAAGGTGACTAGAGAGTTGACAGGTGGTGTTGTGGTGTGAGGAAGGTGACTAGAGAGAGTTGACAGGTGGTGTTGTGGTGTGAGGAAGGTGACTAGAGAGCTGACAGGTGGTGTTGTGGTGTGAGGAAGGTGACTAGAGAGAGTTGACAGGTGGTGTTGTGGGTGTGAGGAAGGTGACTAGAGAGAGTTGACAGGTGGTGTTGTGGGTGTGAGGAAGGTGACTAGAGAGCTGACAGGTGGTGTTGCGGTGTGAGGAAGGTACCTAGAGGTTGACAGGTGGTGTGTGGTGTGAGGAAGGTGACTAGAGAGAGTTGACAGGTGGTGTTGTGTGTGAGGAAGGTGACTAGAGAGAGTTGACAGGTGGTGGTGTGGTGTGAGGAAGGTGACTAGAGAGCTGACAGGTGGTGTTGCGGTGTGAGGAAGGTGACTAGAGAGTTGACAGGTGGTGTTGTGGTGTGAGGAAGGTGACTAGAGAGAGTTGACAGGTGGTGTTGTGGTGTGAGGAAGGTGACTAGAGAGTTGACAGGTGGTGTTGTGGTGTGAGGAAGGTGACTAGAGAGTTGACAGGTGGTGTTGTGGTGTGAGGAAGGTGACTATAGAGTTGACAGGTGGTGGTGTGATGTGAGGAAGGTGACTAGAGAGAGTTGACAGGTGGTGTTGCGGTGTGAGGAAGGTGACTAGAGAGAGTTGACAGGTGGTGTTGCGGTGTGAGGAAGGTGACTAGAGAGTTGACAGGTGGTGTTGTGGTGTGAGGAAGGTGACTAGAGAGAGTTGACAGGTGGTGTTGTGGTGTGAGGAAGGTGACTAGAGAGAGTTGACAGGTGGTGTTGTGGTGTGAGGAAGGTGACTAGAGAGTTGACAGGTGGTGTGTGGTGTGAGAAGGTGACTAGAGAGAGCTGACAGGTGGTGTTGTGGTGTGAGGAAGGTGACTAGAGAGAGCTGACAGGTGGTGGTGTGGTGTGAGGAAGGTGACTAGAGAGAGCTGACAGGTGGTGTTGTGGTGTGAGGAAGGTGACTAGAGAGTTGACAGGTGGTGTTGTGTGTGTGAGGAAGGTGACTAGAGAGTTGACAGGTGGTGTTGTGGTGTGAGGAAGGTGACTAGAGAGAGTTGACAGGTGGTGTTGTGGTGTGAGGAAGGTGACTAGAGAGTTGACAGGTGGTGTTGTGGTGTGAGGAAGGTGACTAGAGAGAGTTGACAGGTGGTGTTGTGGTGTGAGGAAGGTGACTAGAGAGAGTTGACAGGTGGTGTTGTGGTGTGAGGAAGGTGACTAGAGAGTTGACAGGTGGTGTTGTGGTGTGAGGAAGGTGACTAGAGAGAGTTGACAGGTGGTGTTGTGGTGTGAGGAAGGTGACTAGAGAGCTGACAGGTGGTGGTGTGGTGTGAGGAAGGTGACTAGAGAGTTGACAGGTGGTGTTGTGGTGTGAGGAAGGTGACTAGAGAGAGTTGACAGGTGGTGTTGCGGTGTGAGGAAGGTGACTAGAGAGTTGACAGGTGGTGTTGTGGTGTGAGGAAGGTGACTAGAGAGAGTTGACAGGTGGTGTTGGGTGTGAGGAAGGTGACTAGAGAGCTGACAGGTGGTGTGTGTGAGGAAGTGACTAGAGAGCTGACAGGTGGTGTTGTGGTGTGAGAAGTGACTAGAGAGGCTGACAGGTGGTGTTGTGGGTGAGGAAGGTGACTAGAGAGAGCTGACAGGTGGTGTTGTGGTGTGAGGAAGGTGACTAGAGAGCTGACAGGTGGTGTTGTGGTGTGAGGAAGGTGACTAGGAGAGCTGACAGGTGTGTTGTGGTGTGAGGAAGGTGACTAGAGAGACTGACAGGTGGTGTTGTGGTGTGAGGAAGGTGACTAGAGAGCTGACAGGTGGTGTTGTGGTGTGAGGAAGGTGACTAGAGAGATTGACAGGTGGTGTTGTGGTGTGAGGAAGGTGACTAGAGAGCTGACAGGTGGTGTTGGTGAGAAGGTGACTAGAGAGAGTTGACAGGTGGTGTTGTGGTGTGAGGAAGGTGACTAGAGAGTTGACAGGTGGTGTTGTGGTGTGAGGAAGGTGACTAGAGAGAGTTGACAGGTGGTGTTGTGGTGTGAGGAAGGTGACTAGAGAGTTGACAGGTGGTGTTGCGGTGTGAGGAAGGTGACTAGAGAGTTGACAGGTGGTGTTGTGGTGTGAGGAAGGTGACTATAGAGTTGACAGGTGGTGTTGTGGTGTGAGGAAGGTGACTAGAGAGATTGACAGGTGGTGTTGCGGTGTGAGGAAGGTGACTAGAGAGAGTTGACAGGTGGTGTTGTGGTGTGAGGAAGGTGACTAGAGAGAGTTGACAGGTGGTGTTGCGGTGTGAGGAAGGTGACTAGAGAGCTGACAGGTGGTGTTGTGGTGTGAGGAAGGTGACTAGAGAGAGTTGACAGGTGGTGTTGCGGTGTGAGGAAGGTGACTAGAGAGAGTTGACAGGTGGTGTTGTGGTGTGAGGAAGGTGACTAGAGAGAGCTGACAGGTGGTGTTGTGGTGTGAGGAAGGTGACTAGAGAGAGCTGACAGGTGGTGTTGTGGTGTGAGGAAGGTGACTAGAGAGTTGACAGGTGGTGTTGCGGTGTGAGGAAGGTGACTAGAGAGAGTTGACAGGTGGTGTTGTGGTGTGAGGAAGGTGACTAGAGAGATTGATAGTGGTGTTGTGGTGTGAGGAAGGTGACTAGAGAGAGTTGACAGGTGGTGTTGTGGTGTGAGGAAGGTGACTAGAGAGAGCTGACAGGTGGTGTTGTGGTGAGAGAAGGTGACTAGAGAGTTGACAGGTGTGTGCTGTGGTGTGAGGAAGGTGACTAGAGAGACTGACAGGTGGTGTTGTGGTGTGAGGAAGGTGACTAGAGAGTTGACAGGTGGTGTTGTGGTGTGAGGAAGGTGACTAGAGAGGTTGACAGGTGGTGTTGTGGTGTGAGGAAGGTGACTAGAGAGTTGACAGGTGGTGGTGTGGTGGAGGAAGGTGACTAGAGAGCTGACAGTGGTGTGTGTTGTGAGGAAGGTGACTAGAGAGAGTTGACAGGTGGTAAAGTTGTGGTGTGAGGAAGGTGACTAAGAGAGTTGACAGGTGGTGTTGTGGTGTGAGGAAGGTGACTAGAGAGTTGACAGGTGGTGGTGTGGTGTGAGGGAGGTGACTAGAGAGTTGACAGGTGGTGTTGTGGTGAGGAAGGTGACTAGAGAGTTGACAGGTGGTGTTGTGGTGTGAGGAAGGTGACTAGAGAGAGTTGACAGGTGGTGTTGTGGTGTGAGGAAGGTGACTAGAGAGTTGACAGGTGGTGTTGTGGTGTGAGGAAGGTGACTAGAGAGAGTTGACAGGTGGTGTTGTGGTGTGGAGGAAGGTGACTAGAGAGTTGACAGGTGGTGTTGTGGGGTGAGGAAGGTGACTAGAGAGTTGACAGGTGGTGTTGTGGTGTGAGGAAGGTGACTAGAGAGAGCTGACAGGTGGTGTTTGTGGTGTGAGGAAGGTGACTAGAGAGTTGACAGGTGGTGGTGTGGTGTGAGAAGGTACCAGAGAGCTGACAGGTGGTGTTGTGGGGTGAGGAAGGTGACTAGAGAGAGTTGACAGGTGGTGTTGTGGTGTGAGGAAGGTGACTAGAGAGTTGACAGGTGGTGTTGCTGGGTGAGGAAGGTGACTAGAGAGCTGACAGGTGGTGTTGTGGTGTGAGGAAGGTGACTAGAGAGGTTGACAGGTGGTGTTGTGGTGTGAGGAAGGTGACTAGAGAGTTGACAGGTGGTGTTGTGGTGTGAGGAAGGTGACTAGAGAGAGCTGACAGGTGGTGTTGTGGTGTGAGGAAGGTGACTAGAGAGTTGACAGGTGGTGTTGTGGTGTGAGGAAGGTGACTAGAGAGAGCTGACAGGTGGTGTTGTGGTGTGAGGAAGGTGACTAGAGAGAGTTGACAGGTGGTGTTGTGGTGTGAGGAAGGTGACTAGAGAGAGCTGACAGGTGGTGTTGTGGTGGAGGAAGGTGACTAGAGAGATGACAGGTGGTGGTGTGGTGTGAGGAAGGTGACTAGAGAGTTGACAGGTGGTGTTGTGGTGTGAGGAAGGTGACTAGAGAGTTGACAGGTGGTGTTGTGGTGTGAGGAAGGTGACTAGAGAGTTGACAGGTGGTGGTGTGGTGTGAGGAAGGTGACTAGAGAGATTGACAGGTGGTGTTGTGGTGTGAGGAAGGTGACTAGAGAGCTGACAGGTGGTGCCGTGGTGTGAGGAAGGTGACTAGAGAGAGCTGACAGGTGGTGTCGTGGTAGGAAGGCGACTAGAGAGAGCTGACAGGTGGTGTTGTGGTGTGAGGAAGGTGACTAGAGAGAGTTGACAGGTGGTGTTGTGGTGTGAGGAAGGTGACTAGAGAGCGTTGACAGGTGGTGTTGTGGTGTGAGGAAGGTACTAGAGAGAGTTGACAGGTGGTGTTGTGGTGGAGGAAGGTGACTAGAGAGTTGACAGGTGGTGTTGTGGTGTGAGGAAGGTGACTAGAGAGTTGACAGGTGGTGTTGTGGTGTGAGGAAGGTGACTAGAGAGTTGACAGGTGGTGGTGTGGTGTGAGGAAGGTGACTAGAGAGTTTGACAGGTGGTGTTGTGGTGTGGAGGAAGGTGACTAGAGAGAGTTGACAGGTGGTGGTGTGGTGTGAGGAAGGTGACTAGAGAGTTGACAGGTGGTGTTGTGGTGTGAGGAAGGTGACTAGAGTTGACAGGTGGTGTTCCGGTGTGAGGAAGGTACTTAGAGTTGACAGGTGGTGGTGTGGTGTGAGGAAGGTGACTAGAGAGTTGACAGGTGGTGTTGTGGTGTGAGGAAGGTGACTAGAGAGTTGACAGGTGGTGTTGTGGTGTGAGGAAGGTGACTAGAGAGAGTTGACAGGTGTGTTGCGGTGTGAGGAAGGTGACTAGAGAGATTGACAGGTGGTGTTGTGGTGTGAGGAAGGTGACTAGAGAGAGTGTGACAGGTGGTGTTGTGGTGTGAGGAAGGTGACTAGAGAGAGTTGACAGGTGGTGTTGTGGTGTGAGGAAGGTGACTAGAGAGTTGACAGGTGGTGTTGTGGTGTGAGGAAGGTGACTAGAGAGATTGACAGGTGGTGTTGTGGTGTGAGGAAGGTGACTAGAGAGTTGACAGGTGGTGTTGTGGTGTGAGGAAGGTGACTAGAGAGCTGACAGGTGGTGTTGTGGTGGAGGAAGGTGACTAGAGAGTTGACAGGTGGTGTTGTGGTGTGAGGAAGGTGACTAGAGAGAGTTGACAGGTGGTGTTGTGGTGTGAGGAAGGTGACTAGAGAGTTGACAGGTGGTGTTGTGGTGTGAGGAAGGTGACTAGAGAGAGTTGACAGGTGGTGTTGTGGTGTGAGGAAGGTGACTAGAGAGTTGACAGGTGGTGGTGTGGTGTGAGGAAGGTGACTAGAGAGAGTTGACAGGTGGTTGTGTGTGAGGAAGGTGACTAGAGAGAGTTGACAGGTGGTGTTGTGGTGTGAGGAAGGTGACTAGAGAGAGTTGACAGGTGGTGTTGTGGTGTGAGGAAGGTGACTAGAGATTGACAGGTGGTGTTGCGGTGTGAGGAAGGTGACTAGAGAGTTGACAGGTGGTGTTGTGGTGTGAGGAAGGTGACTAGAGAGTTGACAGGTGGTGTTGTGGTGTGAGGAAGGTGACTAGAGAGTTGACAGGTGGTGGTGTGGTGTGAGGAAGGTGACTAGAGAGTTGACAGGTGGTGTTGTGGTGTGAGGAAGGTGACTAGAGAGAGTTGACAGGTGGTGTTGTGGTGTGAGGAAGGTGACTAGAGAGTTGACAGGTGGTGGTGTGGTGTGAGGAAGGTGACTAGAGAGAGTTGACAGGTGGTGTTGTGGTGTGAGGAAGGTGACTAGAGAGAGTTGACAGGTGGTGTTCGGTGTGAGGAAGGTGACTAGAGAGTTGACAGGTGGTGTTGTGGTGTGAGGAAGGTGACTAGAGAGAGCTGACAGGTGGTGTTGTGGTGTGAGGAAGGTGACTAGAGAGTTGACAGGTGGTGTTGTGGTGTGAGGAAGGTGACTAGAGAGTTGACAGGTGGTGTTGTGGTTGAGGAAGGTGACTAGAGAGATTGACAGGTGGTGTTGTGGTGTGAGGAAGGTGACTAGAGAGGTTGACAGGTGGTGTTGTGGTGTGAGGAAGGTGACTAGAGAGTTGACAGGTGGTGTTGTGGTGTGAGGAAGGTGACTAGAGAGGGTTGACAGGTGGTGTGGTGTGAGGAAGGTGACTAGAGAGAGTTGACAGGTGGTGTGGGGTGTGAGGAAGGTGACTAGAGAGTTGACAGGTGGTGGTGTGGTGTGAGGAAGGTGACTAGAGAGTTGACAGGTGGTGCTGTGGTGTGAGGAAGGTGACTAGAGAGTTGACAGGTGGTGTTGTGGTGTGAGGAAGGTAACTAGAGAGAGCTGACAGGTGGTGTTGTGGTGTGAGGAAGGTGACTAGAGAGACTGACAGGTGGTGTTGTGGTGTGAGGAAGGTGACTAGAGAGAGTTGACAGGTGGTGTTGTGGTGTGAGGAAGGTGACTGAGAGAGTTGACAGGTGGTGTTGTGGTGTGAGGAAGGTGACTAGAGAGAGTTGACAGGTGGTGTTGTGGTGTGAGGAAGGTGACTAGAGAGAGTTGACAGGTGGTGTTGTGGTGTGAGGAAGGTGACTAGAGAGAGTTACAGGTGGTGTTGTGGTGTGAGGAAGGTGACTAGAGAGTTGACAGGTGGTGTTGTGGTGTGAGAAGGTGACTAGAGAGCTGACAGGTGGTGTTGTGGTGTGAGGAAGGTGACTAGAGAGTTGACAGGTGGTGTTGTGGTGTGAGGAAGGTGACTAGAGAGAGTTGACAGGTGGTGTTGTGGTGTGAGGAAGGTGACTAGAGAGTTGACAGGTGGTGGTGTGGTGTGAGGAAGGTGACTAGAGAGAGTTGACAGGTGGTGTTGCGGTGTGAGGAAGGTGACTAGAGAGTTGACAGGTGGTGTTGCGGTGTGAGGAAGGTGACTAGAGAGAGTTGACAGGTGGTGTTGTGGTGTGAGGAAGGTGACTAGAGAGAGTTGACAGGTGGTGTTGTGGTGTGAGGAAGGTGACTAGAGAGGTTGACAGGTGGTGTTGTGGTGTGAGGAAGGTGACTAGAGAGAGTTGACAGGTGGTGTTGTGGTGTGAGGAAGGTGACTAGAGAGCTGACAGGTGGTGTTGCGGTGTGAGGAAGGTGACTAGAGAGGTTGACAGGTGGTGTTGCGGTGTGAGGAAGGTGACTAGAGAGTTGACAGGTGGTGTTGCGGTGTGAGGAAGGTGACTAGAGAGTTGACAGGTGGTGTTGTGGTGTGAGGAAGGTGACTAGAGAGAGTTGACAGGTGGTGTTGTGGTGTGAGGAAGGTGACTAGAGAGAGTTGACAGGTGGTGTTGTGGTGTGAGGAAGGTGACTAGAGAGTTGACAGGTGGTGTTGTGGTGTGAGGAAGGTGACTAGAGAGAGTTGACAGGTGGTGTTGTGGTGTGAGGAAGGTGACTAGAGAGAGTTGACAGGTGGTGTTGTGGTGTGAGGAAGGTGACTAGAGAGAGTTGACAGGTGGTGTTGTGATGTGAGGAAGGTGACTAGAGAGAGTTGACAGGTGGTGTTGCGGTGTGAGGAAGGTGACTAGAGAGCGTTGACAGGTGGTGTTGTGGTGTGAGGAAGGTGACTAGAGAGAGTTGACAGGTGGTGTTGTGGTGTGAGGAAGGTGACTAGAGAGAGTTGACAGGTGGTGTTGTGGTGTGAGGAAGGTGACTAGAGAGTTGACAGGTGGTGTTGTGGTGTGGAGGAAGGTGACTAGAGAGTTGACAGGTGGTGTTGTGGTGAGGAAGGTGACTAGAGAGATTGACAGGTGGTGGTGTGGTGTGAGGAAGGTGACTAGAGAGAGTTGACAGGTGGTGTTGTGGTGTGAGGGAAGGTGACTAGAGAGAGTTGACAGGTGGTGTTGCGGTGTGAGGAAGGTGACTAGAGAGTTGACAGGTGGTGTTGCGGTGTGAGGAAGGTGACTAGAGAGCTGACAGGTGGTGTTGTGGTGTGAGGAAGGTGACTAGAGAGTTGACAGGTGGTGTTGCGGTGTGAGGAAGGTGACTAGAGAGAGTTGACAGGTGGTGTTGTGGTGTGAGGAAGGTGACTAGAGAGAGTTGACAGGTGGTGTTGTGGTGTGAGGAAGGTGACTAGAGAGAGGTGACAGGTGGTGTTGCGGTGTGAGGAAGGTGACTAGAGAGTTGACAGGTGGTGTTGCGGTGTGAGGAAGGTGACTAGAGAGTTGACAGGTGGTGTTGTGGTGTGAGGAAGGTGACTAGAGAGAGTTGACAGGTGGTGTTGTGGTGTGAGGAAGGTGACTAGAGAGTTGACAGGTGGTGGTGTGGTGTGAGGAAGGTGACTAGAGAGAGTTGACAGGTGGTGTTGTGGTGTGAGGAAGGTGACTAGAGAGAGTTGACAGGTGGTGTTGTGATGTGAGGAAGGTGACTAGAGAGTTGACAGGTGGTGGTGTGGTGTGAGGAAGGTGACTATAGAGTTGACAGGTGGTGTTGTGGTGTGAGGAAGGTGACTAGAGAGTTGACAGGTGGTGTTGTGGTGTGAGGAAGGTGACTAGAGAGTTGACAGGTGGTGGTGTGGTGTGAGGAAGGTGACTAGAGAGAGTTGACAGGTGGTGTTGTGGTGTGAGGAAGGTGACTAGAGAGAGTTGACAGGTGGTGGTGTGGTTTGAGGAAGGTGACTAGAGAGCGCTGACAGGTGGTGTTGTGGTGTGAGAAGGTGGACTAGAGTTGACAGGTGGTGTTCCGGTGTGAGGAAGGTGACTTAGGAGTTGACAGGTGGTGTTGTGGTGTGAGGAAGGTGACTAGAGAGTTGACAGGTGGTGTTGTGGTGTGAGGAAGGTGACTAGAGAGCGTTGACAGGTGGTGGTGTGGGGTGAGGAAGGTGACTAGAGAGTTGACAGGTGGTGTTGTGGTGTGAGGGAAGGTGACTAGAGAGTTGACAGGTGGTGTTGTGGTGTGAGGAAGGTGACTAGAGAGAGTTGACAGGTGGTGTTGTGGTGTGAGGAAGGTGACTAGAGAGTTGACAGGTGGTGTTGTGGTGTGAGGAAGGTGACTAGAGAGAGTTGACAGGTGGTGTTGTGGTGTGAGGAAGGTGACTAGAGAGTTGACAGGTGGTGGTGTGATGTGAGGAAGGTGACTAGAGAGAGTTGACAGGTGGTGTTGCTGTGTGAGGAAGGTGACTAGAGAGAGTTGACAGGTGGTGTTGCGGTGTGAGGAAGGTGACTAGAGAGTTGACAGGTGGTGGTGTGGTGTGAGGAAGGTGACTAGAGAGAGTTGACAGGTGGTGTTGTGGTGTGAGGAAGGTGACTAGAGAGTTGACAGGTGGTGGTGTGGTGTGAGGAAGGTGACTAGAGAGAGTTGACAGGTGGTGTTGTGGTGTGAGGAAGGTGACTAGAGAGAGTTGACAGGTGGTGTTGTGGTGTGAGGAAGGTGACTAGAGAGAGTTGACAGGTGGTGTTGTGGTGTGAGGAAGGTGACTAGAGTTGACAGGTGGTGTTGCGGTGTGAGGAAGGTACCTAGAGTTGACAGGTGGTGTTGTGGTGTGAGGAAGGTGACTAGAGAGAGTTGACAGGTGGTGTTGTGGTGTGAGGAAGGTGACTAGAGAGGTTGACAGGTGGTGGTGTGGTGTGAGGAAGGTGACTAGAGAGTTGACAGGTGGTGTTGTGGTGTGAGGAAGGTGACTAGAGAGTTGACAGGTGGTGTTGTGGTGTGAGGAAGGTGACTAGAGAGAGTTGACAGGTGGTGTTGTGGTGTGAGGAAGGTGACTAGAGAGTTGACAGGTGGTGTTGTGGTGTGAGGAAGGTGACTAGAGAGAGTTGACAGGTGGTGTTGTGGTGTGAGGAAGGTGACTAGAGAGTTGACAGGTGGTGGTGTGGTGTGAGGAAGGTGACTAGAGAGAGTTGACAGGTGGTGTTGTTGTGTGAGGAAGGTGACTAGAGAGAGTTGACAGGTGGTGTTGCGGTGTGAGGAAGGTGACTAGAGAGTTGACAGGTGGTGGTGTGGTGTGAGGAAGGTGACTAGAGAGCTGACAGGTGGTGTTGTGGTGTGAGGAAGGTGACTAGAGAGTTGACAGGTGGTGTTGTGGTGTGAGGAAGGTGACTAGAGAGAGTTGACAGGTGGTGGTGTGGTGTGAGGAAGGTGACTAGAGAGAGTTGACAGGTGGTGTTGTGGTGTGAGGAAGGTGACTAGAGAGTTGACAGGTGGTGGTGTGGTGTGAGGAAGGTGACTAGAGAGAGTTGACAGGTGGTGTTGTGGTGTGAGGAAGGTGACTAGAGAGTTGACAGGTGGTGTTGCGGTGTGAGGAAGGTACCTAGAGTTGACAGGTGGTGTTGTGGTGTGAGGAAGGTGACTAGAGAGTTGACAGGTGGTGGTGTGGTGTGAGGAAGGTGACTAGAGAGAGTTGACAGGTGGTGTTGTGGTGTGAGGAAGGTGACTAGAGAGTTGACAGGTGGTGTTGTGGTGTGAGGAAGGTGACTAGAGTTGACAGGTGGTGTTGTGGTGTGAGGAAGGTACTTAGAGTTGACAGGTGGTGGTGTGGTGTGAGGAAGGTGACTAGAGAGAGTTGACAGGTGGTGTTGTGGTGTGAGGAAGGTGACTAGAGAGAGTTGACAGGTGGTGGTGTGGTGTGAGGAAGGTGACTAGAGAGTTGACAGGTGGTGTTGTGGTGTGAGGAAGGTGACTAGAGAGAGTTGACAGGTGGTGTTGTGATGTGAGGAAGGTGACTAGAGAGAGTTGACAGGTGGTGTTGTGGTGTGAGGAAGGTGACTAGAGTTGACAGGTGGTGTTGCGGTGTGAGGAAGGTACCTAGAGTTGACAGGTGGTGTTGTGGTGTGAGGAAGGTGACTAGAGAGAGTTGACAGGTGGTGTTGTGGTGTGAGGAAGGTGACTAGAGAGAGTTGACAGGTGGTGGTGTGGTGTGAGGAAGGTGACTAGAGAGTTGACAGGTGGTGTTGTGGTGTGAGGAAGGTGACTAGAGAGTTGACAGGTGGTGTTGTGGTGTGAGGAAGGTGACTAGAGAGAGTTGACAGGTGGTGTTGTGGTGTGAGGAAGGTGACTAGAGAGTTGACAGGTGGTGTTGTGGTGTGAGGAAGGTGACTAGAGAGTGTTGACAGGTGGTGTTGTGGTGTGAGGAAGGTGACTATAGAGTTGACAGGTGGTGGTGTGATGTGAGGAAGGTGACTAGAGAGAGTTGACAGGTGGTGTTGCGGTGTGAGGAAGGTGACTAGAGAGAGTTGACAGGTGGTGTTGCGGTGTGAGGAAGGTGACTAGAGAGTTGACAGGTGGTGTTGTGGTGTGAGGAAGGTGACTAGAGAGAGTTGACAGGTGGTGTTGTGGTGTGAGGAAGGTGACTAGAGAGAGTTGACAGGTGGTGTTGCGGTGTGAGGAAGGTGACTAGAGAGCTGACAGGTGGTGTTGTGGTGTGAGGAAGGTGACTAGAGAGTTGACAGGTGGTGTTGCGGTGTGAGGAAGGTGACTAGAGAGTTGACAGGTGGTGTTGTGGTGTGAGGAAGGTGACTAGAGAGAGTTGACAGGTGGTGTTGTGGTGTGAGGAAGGTGACTAGAGACTGACAGGTGGTGTTGTGTGGTGTGAGGAAGGTGACTAGAGAGTTGACAGGTGGTGTTGCGGTGTGAGGAAGGTGACTAGAGAGTTGACAGGTGGTGTTGCGGTGTGAGGAAGGTGACTAGAGAGAGTTGACAGGTGGTGGTGTGGTGTGAGGAAGGTGACTAGAGAGGTTGACAGGTGGTGTTGTGGTGTGAGGAAGGTGACTAGAGAGTTGACAGGTGGTGTTGTGGTGTGAGGAAGGTGACTAGAGAGAGTTGACAGGTGGTGTTGTGGTGTGAGGAAGGTGACTAGAGAGTTGACAGGTGGTGTTGTGGTGTGAGGAAGGTGACTAGAGAGAGTTGACAGGTGGTGTTGTGGTGTGAGGAAGGTGACTAGAGAGAGTTGACAGGTGGTGTTGTGGTGTGAGGAAGGTGACTAGAGAGTTGAGAGGTGGTATTGCGGTGTGAGGAAGGTGACTAGAGAGTTGACAGGTGGTGTTGTGGTGTGAGGAAGGTGACTATAGAGTTGACAGGTGGTGGTGTGATGTGAGGAAGGTGACTAGAGAGAGTTGACAGGTGGTGTTGCGGTGTGAGGAAGGTGACTAGAGAGTTGACAGGTGGTGTTGTGGTGTGAGGAAGGTGACTAGAGAGTTGACAGGTGGTGTTGTGGTGTGAGGAAGGTGACTAGAGAGCTGACAGGTGGTGTTGTGGTGTGAGGAAGGTGACTAGAGAGTTGACAGGTGGTGGTGTGGGTGTGAGGAAGGTGACTAGAGAGAGTTGACAGGTGGTGTTGCGGTGTGAGGAAGGTGACTAGAGAGAGTTGACAGGTGGTGTTGTGGTGTGAGGAAGGTGACTAGAGAGGTTGACAGGTGGTGTTGTGGTGTGAGGAAGGTGACTAGAGAGTTGACAGGTGGTGTTGTGGTGTGAGGAAGGTGACTAGAGAGTTGACAGGTGGTGTTGTGGTGTGAGGAAGGTGACTAGAGAGCTGACAGGTGGTGTTGTGGTGTGAGGAAGGTGACTAGAGAGAGTTGACAGGTGGTGTTGTGGTGTGAGGAAGGTGACTAGAGAGTTGACAAGTGGTGGTGTGGTGTGAGGAAGGTGACTAGAGAGAGTTGACAGGTGGTGTTGTGGTGTGAGGAAGGTGACTAGAGAGTTGACAGGTGGTGTTGTGATGTGAGGAAGGTGACTAGAGAGTTGACGGGTGGTGGTGTGGTGTGAGGAAGGTGACTATAGAGTTGACAGGTGGTGTTGTCTCCTGACAGGTGGTGATGTCTCCTGAGTGGCGCAGTGGTCTAAGGCACTGCATCGCAGTGCTAACTGTGCCACTAGAGATCCTGGTTCGTATCCAGGCTTGTCGGAGCCACGGCCGCGGGGACAGTTCCAGCTCGTGGGTAGACCAGAGGGATTGCGGAGGGGATGTAGTCAGTAGATAGGCGGACCAGGGTTGTGGGTGACCCACGGGGCCAGTTAAAAAATTATACAACTGTAGTTGAGCGCTCAAAATGACTAAATGTAAAATTAACATGTGGATGTTGTGGTGTGAGGAAGGTGACTAGAGAGTTGACAGGTGGTGTTGTGGTGTGAGGAAGGTGACTAGAGAGTTGACATGTGGTTGTGTGGTGTGAGGAAGGTGACTAGAGAGAGTTGACAGGTGGTGTTGTGGTGTGAGGAAGGTGACTAGAGAGTTGACAGGTGGTGGTGTGGTGTGAGGAATGTGACTAGAGAGAGTTGACAGGTGGTGTTGTGGTGTGAGGAAGGTGACTAGAGAGAGTTGACAGGTGGTGTTGTGGTGTGAGGAAGGTGACTTAGAGAGTTGACAGGTGGTGGTGCGGTGTGAGGAAGGTGACTAGAGAGTTGACAGGTGGTGTTGTGGTGTGAGGAAGGTGACTAGAGAGAGAGTTGACAGGTGGTGTTGTGGTGTGAGGAAGGTGACTAGAGAGATTGACAGGTGGTGTTGTGGTGTGAGGAAGGTGACTAGAGAGTTGACAGGTGGTGTTGTGGTGTGAGGAAGGTGACTAGAGAGAGTTGACAGGTGGTGTTGTGGTGTGAGGAAGGTGACTATAGAGTTGACAGGTGGTGGTGTGATGTGAGGAAGGTGACTAGAGAGAGTTGACAGGTGGTGTTGCTGTGTGAGGAAGGTGACTAGAGAGAGTTGACAGGTGGTGTTGCGGTGTGAGGAAGGTGACTAGAGAGAGTTGACAGGTGGTGTTGTGGTGTGAGGAAGGTGACTAGAGAGAGTTGACAGGTGGTGTTGTGGTGTGAGGAAGGTGACTAGAGAGTTGACAGGTGGTGTTGCGGTGTGAGGAAGGTGACTAGAGAGTTGACAGGTGGTGTTGCGGTGTGAGGAAGGTGACTAGAGAGTTGACAGGTGGTGTTGTGGTGTGAGGAAGGTGACTAGAGAGTTGACAGGTGGTGGTGTGGTGTGAGGAAGGTGACTAGAGAGAGTTGACAGGTGGTGTTGTGGTGTGAGGAAGGTGACTAGAGAGAGTTGACAGGTGGTGGTGTGGTGAGGAAGGTGACTAGAGAGAGTTGACAGGTGGTGTTGTGGTGTGAGGAAGGTGACTAGAGAGGTTGACAGGTGGTGTGTGGTGAGGAAGGTGACTAGAGAGCTTGACAGGTGGTGGTGTGGTGTGAGGAAGGTGACTATAGAGTTGACAGGTGGTGTTGTCCCTGACGGGAAGGTGATGCAGGGAGTGGACAGGTAGGCGCTGCACGCGTGAGGAAGGTGACTAGGAGCAGTTGATGTCAGTGCTCTGTCGAGTGGAGAAGGTGACTCATGAGAGAGCGACAGGTGGTGCCGTGGTGTGAGGAAGGTGACTAGCAGGGAGCTTTATAGAGCAGGCTCGTGCCGGGTTGTGGGTTGATTAAGTACTAAGAAAATGTATCGTTGTGTTGTGGTGAGAGCGTAAGTGACTAGAGAGTAATGACAGGTGTAAAGTTGTGGTGTGAGGAAGGTGACTAGAGAGTTGACAGGTGGTGTTGTGGTGTGAGGAAGGTGACTAGGAGAGTTGACAGGTGGTGGTGTGGTGTGAGGAAGGTGACTAGAGAAGCTGACAGGTGGTGTTGTGGTGTGAGGAAGGTGACTAGAGAGTTGACAGGTGGTGGTGTGGTGTGAGGAAGGTGACTAGAGAGAGTTGACAGGTGGTGTTGTGGTGTGAGGAAGGTGACTAGAGTTGACAGGTGGTGTTCCGGTGTGAGGAAGGTACTTAGAGTTGACAGGTGGTGGTGTGGTGTGAGGAAGGTGACTAGAGAGTTGACAGGTGGTGTTGTGGTGTGAGGAAGGTGACTAGAGAGTTGACAGGTGGTGTTGTGGTGTGAGGAAGGTGACTAGAGAGAGTTGACAGGTGGTGTTGTGGTGTGAGGAAGGTGACTAGAGAGTTGACAGGTGGTGTTGTGGTGTGAGGAAGGTGACTAGAGAGAGTTGATAGGTGGTGTTGTGGTGTGAGGAAGGTGACTAGAGAGTTGACAGGTGGTGGTGTGGATGTGGAGGAAGGTGACTAGAGAGAGTTGACAGGTGGTGTTGTGTGTGAGGAAGGTGACTAGAGAGAGTTGACAGGTGGTGTTGTGGTGTGAGGAAGGTGACTAGAGAGTTGACAGGTGGTGGTGTGGTGTGAGGAAGGTGACTAGAGAGAGTTGACAGGTGGTGTTGTGGTGTGAGGAAGGTGACTAGAGAGTTGACAGGTGGTGTTGTGGTGTGAGGAAGGTGACTAGAGAGAGTTGACAGGTGGTGTTGTGGTGTAGGAAGGTGACTAGAGAGATTGACAGGTGGTGTTGTGATGTGAGGAAGGTGACTAGAGAGGTTGACAGGTGGTGTTGTGGTGTGAGGAAGGTGACTAGAGAGTTGACAGGTGGTGTTGTGGTGTGAGGAAGGTGACTAGAGAGTTGACAGGTGGTGTTGTGGTGTGAGGAAGGTGACTAGAGAGAGTTGACAGGTGGTGCTGTGGTGTGAGGAAGGTGACTAGAGAGGTGACAGGTGGTGGTGTGGTGTGAGGAAGGTGACTAGAGAGTTGACAGGTGGTGTTGTGGTGTGAGGAAGGTGACTAGAGAGAGTTGACAGGTGGTGTTGTGGTGTGAGGAAGGTGACTAGAGAGTTGAAAGGTGGTGTTGTGGTGTGAGGAAGGTGACTAGAGAGAGTTGACAGGTGGTGTTGTGGTGTGAGGAAGGTGACTAGAGAGTTGACAGGTGGTGTTGTGGTGTGAGGAAGGTACTAGAGAGTTGACAGGTGGTGGTGTGTGTGAAAGGTGACTAGAGAGAGTTGACAGGTGGTGTTGCTGTGTGAGGAAGGTGACTCAGAGAGTTGACAGGTGGTGTTGTGGTGTGAGGAAGGTGACTAGAGAGTTGACAGGTGGTGTTGTGGTGTGAGGAAGGTGACTAGAGAGTTGACAGGTGGTGTTGTGGTGTGAGGAAGGTGACTAGAGAGATGACAGGTGGTGTTGTGGTGTGAGGAAGGTGACTAGAGAGTTGACAGGTGGTGGTGTGGTGTGAGGAAGGTGACTAGAGAGTTGACAGGTGGTGTTGTGGTGTGAGGAAGGTGACTAGAGAGATTGACAGGTGGTGTTGTGGTGTGAGGAAGGTGACTAGAGAGAGTTGACAGGTGGTGGTGTGGTGTGAGGAAGGTGACTAGAGAGTTGACAGGTGGTGTTGTGGTGTGGAGGAAGGTGACTAGAGAGATTGACAGGTGGTGTTGTGGTGTGAGGAAGGTGACTAGAGAGTTGACAGGTGGTGGTGTGGTGTGAGGAAGGTGACTAGAGAGAGTTGACAGGTGGTGGTGCGGTGTGAGGAAGGTGACTAGAGAGAGTTGACAGGTGGTGTTGCGGTGTGAGGAAGGTGACTAGAGAGCTGACAGGTGGTGCTGGGTGAGGAAGGTGACTAAGAGTTGACAGGTGGTGTTGTGGTGTGAGGAAGGTGACTAGAGAGTTGACAGGTGGTGGTGTGGTGTGAGGAAGGTGACTAGAGAGTTGACAGGTGGTGTTGTGGTGTGAGGAAGGTGACTAGAGAGAGTTGACAGGTGGTGGTGTGGTGTGAGGAAGGTGACTAGAGAGCTGACAGGTGGTGTTGTGGTGTGAGGAAGGTGACTAGAGAGCTTTGACAGGTGGTGTTGTGGTGTGAGGAAGGTGACTAGAGGAGTTGACAGGTGGTGTTGTGGTGTGAGGAAGAGTGACTAGAGAGAGTTGACAGGTGGTGTTGTCGTGTGAGGAAGGTGGACTAGAGAGGAGTTGACAGGTGGAAGGCTGTGGATGTGAGGAAGGTGACAAGAGAGCTGGACAGGTGGTGTTGTGGTGGAGGAAGGTGATAGAGAGCATTGACAGGTGTGTCGTCGGTGAGGAAGGTGACTCAGAGAGCTGACAGGTGGTGTTGTGGTGTGAGGAAGGTGACTAGAGAGTTGACAGGTGGTGTTGTGGTGTGAGGAAGGTGACTAGAGAGATTGACAGGTGGTGTTGTGGTGTGAGGAAGGTGACTAGAGAGTTGACAGGTGGTGTTGTGGTGAGGAAGGTGACTAGAGAGAGCTGACAGGTGGTGTTGTGGTGTGAGGAAGGTGACTAGAGAGAGTTGACAGGTGGTGTTGTGGTGTGAGGAAGGTGACTAGAGAGATTGACAGGTGGTGTTGCGGTGTGAGGAAGGTGACTAGAGAGAGTTGACAGGTGGTGGTGTGGTGTGAGGAAGGTGACTAGAGAGTTGACAGGTGGTGTTGTGGTGTGAGGAAGGTGACTAGAGAGAGTTGACAGGTGGTGTTGTGGTGTGAGGAAGGTGACTAGAGAGAGTTGACAGGTGGTGTTGTGGTGTGAGGAAGGTGACTAGAGAGTTGACAGGTGGTGTTGTGGTGTGAGGAAGGTGACTAGAGAGTTGACAGGTGGTGTTGTGGTGTGAGGAAGGTGACTAGAGAGTTGACAGGTGGTGTTGTGGTGTGAGGAAGGTGACTAGAGAGAGTTGACAGGTGGTGTTGTGGTGTGAGGAAGGTGACTAGAGAGTTGACAGGTGGTGTTGCGGTGTGAGGAAGGTGACTAGAGAGTTGACAGGTGGTGGTGTGGTGTGAGGAAGGTGACTAGAGAGTTGACAGGTGGTGTTGTGGTGTGAGGAAGGTGACTAGAGAGTTGACAGGTGGTGTTGTGGTGTGAGGAAGGTGACTAGAGAGTTGACAGGTGGTGTTGTGGTGTGAGGAAGGTGACTAGAGAGAGTTGACAGGTGGTGGTGTGATGAGGAAGGTGACTAGAGAGATTGACAGGTGGTGTTGTGGTGTGTGAGGAAGGTGACTAGAGAGAGTTGACAGGTGGTGTTGCGGTGTGAGGAAGGTGACTAGAGAGATTGACAGGTGGTGTTGTGGTGTGAGGAAGGTGACTAGAGAGTTGACAGGTGGTGTTGTGGTGTGAGGAAGGTGACTAGAGAGAGTTGACAGGTGGTGGTGTGGTGTGAGTGAAGGTGACTAGAGAGTTGACAGGTGGTGTTGTGGTGGAGGAAGGTGACTAGAGAGATTGACAGGTGGTGTGTGTGGTGTGAGGAAGGTGACTAGAGAGAGTTGACAGGTGGTGTTGTGGTGTGAGGAAGGTGACTAGAGAGTTGACAGGTGGTGTTGCGGATGTGAGGAAGGTGACTAGAGAGTTGACAGGTGGTGTTGTGGTGTGAGGAAGGTGACTATAGAGTTGACAGGTGGTGGTGGTGTGAGAAGGTGACTAGAGAGAGTTGACAGGTGGTGTGGTGTGAGGAAGGTGACTAGAGAGATTGACAGGTGGTGTTGTGGTGTGAGGAAGGTGACTAGAGAGTTGACAGGTGGTGTTGTGGTGTGAGGAAGGTGACTAGAGAGAGCTGACAGGTGGTGTTGTGGTGTGAGGAAGGTGACTAGAGAGTTGACAGGTGGTGTTGTGATGTAGGAAGGTGACTAGAGAGAGTTGACAGGTGGTGTTGTGGTGTGAGGAAGGTGACTAGAGAGTTGACAGGTGGTGTTGTGGTGTGAGGAAGGTGACTAGAGAGAGTTGACAGGTGGTGTTGTGGTGTGAGGAAGGTGACTAGAGAGTGACAGGTGGTGTTGTGGTGTGAGGAAGGTGACTAGAGAGAGTTGACAGGTGGTGTTGTGGTATGAAGGTGACTAGAGACTGACAGGTGGTGTGGTGTGAGGAAGGTACTAGAGAGTTGACAGGTGGTGTTGTGGTGTGAGGAAGGTAACTAGAGAGAGTTGACAGGTGGTGTTGTGGTGTGAGGAAGGTGACTAGAGAGAGTTGACAGGTGGGTGTTGTGGTGTGAGGAAGGTGACTAGAGAGATTGACAGGTGGTGTTGTGGTGTGAGGAAGGTGACCTAGAGAGATTGACAGGTGGTGTTGTGGTGTGAGGAAGGTGACTAGAGAGTTGACAGGTGGTGTTGTGGTGTGAGGAAGGTGACTAGAGAGATTGACAGGTGGTGTTGTGGTGTGAGGAAGGTGACTAGAGAGGTTGACAGGTGGTGGGTGAGGAAGGTGACTAGAGAGTTGACAGGTGGTGGTGTGGTGTGAGGAAGGTGACTAGAGAGTTGACAGGTGGTGTTGTGGTGGAGGAAGGTGACTAGAGAGTTGAAGGTGGTGTTGTGGTGTGAGAGAAGGTGACTAGAGAGTTGACAGGTGGTGTTGTGGTGGAGGAAGGTGACTAGAGAGTTGACAGGTGGTGTTGTGGTGTGAGGAAGGTGACTAGAAGAGTTGACAGGTGGTGTTGTGGTGTGAGGAAGGTGACTAGAGAGAGTTGACAGGTGGTGTTGTGGTGTGAGGAAGGTGACTAGAGAGAGTTGACAGGTGGTGTTGTATGTGAGGGAAGGTGACTAGAGAGAGTTGATAGGTGGTGTTGTGGTGTGAGGAAGGTGACTAGAGAGTTGACAGGTGTGTGTTGTGGTGTGAGAAGGTGACTAGAGAGTTGACAGGTGGTGTTGTGGTGTGAGGAAGGTGACTAGAGAGTTGACAGGTGGTGTTGTGGTGTGAGGAAGGTGACTAGAGAGTTGACAGGTGGTGGTGTGGGTGTGAGAGCAGGTGACTAGAGAGCTGATACAGGTGGTGTTACAAGGGGTGATGAAGTGACTAGGAGAGCCTGGACAGGCGGTAAGCTTGCGGTGTGAGGAAGGTGACTAGGAGAGTTGATGGGTGGTGTTGTGGGTGTGAGGGAAGGTGACTAGAGAGAGTTGACAGGTGGTGTTGTGGTGTGGGAGGAAGGTGACTAGAGAGAGTTGACAGG
>NW_025535305.1:0-106440 GCF_020615455.1 Coregonus clupeaformis | reverse complement strand
GAAACTGACTCTCTCTCTGTGTTTCAGTATGGAAACTGACTATACATGTGGTTTAGTATAGAAACTGACTCTGTCTCTGTGTTTCAGTATGAAACTGACTATACATGTGGTTTAGTATAGAAACTGACTCTGTCTCTGTTTCAGTATGGAAACTGACTATACATGTGGTTTAGTATAGAAACTGACTCTCTCTCTGTGTTTCAGTATGGAAACTGACTATACATGTGGTTTAGTATAGAAACTGACTCTGTCTCTGTTTCAGTATGGAAACTGACTATACATGTGGTTTAGTATAGAAACTGACTCTTCTCTGTGTTTCAGTATGGAAACTGACTATACTTTAGATAAACAGACTCTCTCTGTGTTTCAGTATGGAAACTGACTATACATGTGGTTTAGTATAGAAACAGACCCTGTCTCTGTTTCAGTATGGGAACTGACTATACATGTGGTTTAGTATAGAAACAGACTCTGTCTCTGTGTTTCAGTATGGAAACTGACTATACATGTGGTTTAGTATAGAAACTGACTCTGTCTCTGTGTTTCAGTATGGAAACTGACTATACATGTGGTTTAGTATAGAAACTGACTCTGTCTCTGTTTCAGTATGGAAACTGACTATACATGTGGTTTAGTATAGAAACAGACTCTGTCTCTGTGTTTCAGTATGGAAACTGACTATACATGTGGTTTAGTATAGAAACAGACTCTGTCTCTGTGTTTCAGTATGGAAACTGACTATACATGTGGTTTAGTATAGAAACAGACTCTGTCTCTGTGTTTCAGTATGGAAACTGACTATACATGTGGTTTAGTATAGAAACAGACTCTGTCTCTGTGTTTCAGTATGGAAACTGACTATACATGTGGTTTAGTATAGAAACAGACTCTGTCTCTGTGTTTCAGTATGGAAACTGACTATACATGTGGTTTAGTATAGAAACAGACTCTGTCTCTGTTTCAGTATGGAAACTGACTATACATGTGGTTTAGTATAGAAACTGACTCTGTCTCTGTGTTTCAGTATGGAAACTGACTATACATGTGGTTTAGTATAGAAACTGACTCTGTCTCTGTTTCAGTATGGAAACTGACTATACATGTGGTTTAGTATAGAAACTGACTCTGTCTCTGTTTCAGTATGGAAACTGACTATACATGTGGTTTAGTATAGAAACTGACTCTGTCTCTGTGTTTCAGTATGAAACTGACTCTCTCTCTGTGTTTCAGTATGGAAACTGACTATACATGTGGTTTAGTATAGAAACTGACTCTCTCTGTGTTTCAGTATGGAAACTGACTCTCTCTCTGTGTTTCAGTATGGAAACTGACTATACATGTGGTTTAGTATAGAAACTGACTCTGTCTCTGTTTCAGTATGGAAACTGACTATACATGTGGTTTAGTATAGAAACAGACTCTGTCTCTGTGTTTCAGTATGGAAACTGACTATACATGTGGTTTAGTATAGAAACAGACTCTGTCTCTGTGTTTCAGTATGGAAACTGACTATACATGTGGTTTAGTATAGAAACTGACTCTGTCTCTGTTTCAGTATGGAAACTGACTATACATGTGGTTTAGTATAGAAACAGACTCTGTCTCTGTTTCAGTATGGAAACTGACTATACATGTGGTTTAGTATAGAAACAGACTCTCTCTCTGTGTTTCAGTATGGAAACTGACTATACATGTGGTTTAGTATAGAAACAGACTCTGTCTCTGTGTTTCAGTATGGAAACTGACTATACATGTGGTTTAGTATAGAAACTGACTCTCTCTCTGTGTTTCAGTATGGAAACTGACTCTCTCTCTGTGTTTCAGTATGGAAACTGACTATACATGTGGTTTAGTATAGAAACAGACCCTGTCTCTGTTTCAGTATGGGAACTGACTATACATGTGGTTTAGTATAGAAACAGACTCTGTCTCTGTGTTTCAGTATGGAAACTGACTATACATGTGGTTTAGTATAGAAACAGACTCTGTCTCTGTGTTTCCAGTATGGAAACTGACTATACATGTGGTTTAGTATAGAAACTGTCTCTGTCTCTGTTTCAGTATGGAAACTGACTATACATGTGGTTTAGTATAGAAACAGACTCTGTCTCTGTGTTTCAGTATGGAAACTGACTATACATGTGGTTTAGTATCAGAAACAGACTCTGTCTCTGTGTTTCAGTATGGAAACTGACTATACATGTGGTTTAGTATAGAAACAGACTCTGTCTCTGTGTTTCAGTATGGAAACTGACTATACATGTGGTTTAGTATAGAAACAGACTCTGTCTCTGTGTTTCAGTATGGAAACTGACTATACATGTGGTTTAGTATAGAAACAGACTCTGTCTCTGTTTCAGTATGGAAACTGACTATACATGTGGTTTAGTATAGAAACTGTCTCTGTCTCTGTTTCAGTATGGAAACTGACTATACATGTGGTTTAGTATAGAAACAGACTCTGTCTCTGTTTCAGTATGGAAACTGACTATACATGTGGTTTAGTATAGAAACTGACTCTCTCTGTGTTTCAGTATGGAAACTGACTCTCTCTCTGTGTTTCAGTATGGAAACTGACTATACATGTGGTTTAGTATAGAAACTGACTCTCTCTGTGTTTCAGTATGGAAACTGACTCTCTCTCTGTGTTTCAGTATGGAAACTGACTATACATGTGGTTTAGTATAGAAACTGACTCTGTCTCTGTTTCAGTATGGAAACTGACTATACATGTGGTTTAGTATAGAAACAGACTCTGTGTTTCAGTATGGAAACTGACTATACATGTGGTTTAGTATAGAAACTGACTCTCTCTCTGTGTTTCAGTATGGAAACTGACTATACATGTGGTTTAGTATAGAAACTGACTCTGTCTCTGTTTCAGTATGGAAACTGACTATACATGTGGTTTAGTATAGAAACTGACTCTCTCTCTGTGTTTCAGTATGGAAACTGACTCTCTCTCTGTGTTTCAGTATGGAAACTGACTATACATGTGGTTTAGTATAGAAACAGACCCTGTCTCTGTTTCAGTATGGGAACTGACTATACATGTGGTTTAGTATAGAAACAGACTCTGTCTCTGTGTTTCAGTATGGAAACTGACTATACATGTGGTTTAGTATAGAAACAGACTCTGTCTCTGTGTTTCAGTATGGAAACTGACTATACATGTGGTTTAGTATAGAAACTGTCTCTGTCTCTGTTTCAGTATGGAAACTGACTATACATGTGGTTTAGTATAGAAACAGACTCTGTCTCTGTGTTTCAGTATGGAAACTGACTATACATGTGGTTTAGTATAGAAACAGACTCTGTCTCTGTGTTTCAGTATGGAAACTGACTATACATGTGGTTTAGTATAGAAACAGACTCTGTCTCTGTGTTTCAGTATGGAAACTGACTATACATGTGGTTTAGTATAGAAACAGACTCTGTCTCTGTGTTTCAGTATGGAAACTGACTATACATGTGGTTTAGTATAGAAACAGACTCTGTCTCTGTGTTTCAGTATGGAAACTGACTATACATGTGGTTTAGTATAGAAACAGACTCTGTCTCTGTGTTTCAGTATGGAAACTGACTATACATGTGGTTTAGTATAGAAACAGACTCTGTCTCTGTTTCAGTATGGAAACTGACTATACATGTGGTTTAGTATAGAAACTGACTCTCTCTGTGTTTCAGTATGGAAACTGACTCTCTCTCTGTGTTTCAGTATGGAAACTGACTATACATGTGGTTTAGTATAGAAACTGACTCTGTCTCTGTTTCAGTATGGAAACTGACTATACATGTGGTTTAGTATAGAAACTGACTCTGTCTCTGTTTCAGTATGGAAACTGACTATACATGTGGTTTAGTATAGAAACTGACTCTCTCTCTGTGTTTCAGTATGGAAACTGACTCTCTCTCTGTGTTTCAGTATGGAAACTGACTATACATGTGGTTTAGTATAGAAACTGACTCTGTCTCTGTTTCAGTATGGAAACTGACTATACATGTGGTTTAGTATAGAAACTGACTCTCTCTCTGTGTTTCAGTATGGAAACTGACTCTCTCTCTGTGTTTCAGTATGGAAACTGACTATACATGTGGTTTAGTATAGAAACAGACCCTGTCTCTGTTTCAGTATGGGAACTGACTATACATGTGGTTTAGTATAGAAACAGACTCTGTCTCTGTGTTTCAGTATGGAAACTGACTATACATGTGGTTTAGTATAGAAACAGACTCTGTCTCTGTGTTTCAGTATGGAAACTGATTATACATGTGGTTTAGTATAGAAACTGTCTCTGTCTCTGTTTCAGTATGGAAACTGACTATACATGTGGTTTAGTATAGAAACAGACTCTGTCTCTGTGTTTCAGTATGGAAACTGACTATACATGTGGTTTAGTATAGAAACAGACTCTGTCTCTGTGTTTCAGTATGGAAACTGACTATACATGTGGTTTAGTATAGAAACAGACTCTGTCTCTGTGTTTCAGTATGGAAACTGACTATACATGTGGTTTAGTATAGAAACAGACTCTGTCTCTGTGTTTCAGTATGGAAACTGACTATACATGTGGTTTAGTATAGAAACAGACTCTGTCTCTGTTTCAGTATGGAAACTGACTATACATGTGGTTTAGTATAGAAACAGACTCTGTCTCTGTTTCAGTATGGAAACTGACTATACATGTGGTTTAGTATAGAAACAGACTCTGTCTCTGTTTCAGTATGGAAACTGACTATACATGTGGTTTAGTATAGAAACGGACTCTGTCTCTGTGTTTCAGTATGGAAACTGACTATACATGTGGTTTAGTATAGAAACAGACTCTGTCTCTGTTTCAGTATGGAAACTGACTATACATGTGGTTTAGTATAGAAACTGACTCTGTCTCTGTGTTTCAGTATGGAAACTGACTATACATGTGGTTTAGTATAGAAACAGACTCTGTCTCTGTTTCAGTATGGAAACTGACTATACATGTGGTTTAGTATAGAAACTGACTCTGTCTCTGTGTTTCAGTATGGAAACTGACTATACATGTGGTTTAGTATAGAAACTGACTCTGTCTCTGTTTCAGTATGGAAACCGACTATACATGTGGTTTGGTATAGAAACTGACTCTGTCTCTGTGTTTCAGTATGGAAACTGACTATACATGTGGTTTAGTATAGAAACTGACTCTGTCTCTGTTTCAGTATGGAAACTGACTATACATGTGGTTTAGTATAGAAACTGACTCTCTCTGTGTTTCAGTATGGAAACTGACTCTCTCTCTGTGTTTCAGTATGGAAACTGACTATACATGTGGTTTAGTATAGAAACTGACTCTGTCTCTGTTTCAGTATGGAAACTGACTATACATGTGGTTTAGTATAGAAACTGACTCTGTCTCTGTTTCAGTATGGAAACTGACTATACATGTGGTTTAGTATAGAAACTGACTCTCTCTCTGTGTTTCAGTATGGAAACTGACTATACATGTGGTTTAGTATAGAAACTGACTCTGTCTCTGTTTCAGTATGGAAACTGACTATACATGTGGTTTAGTATAGAAACTGACTCTCTCTCTGTGTTTCAGTATGGAAACTGACTCTCTCTCTGTGTTTCAGTATGGAAACTGACTATACATGTGGTTTAGTATAGAAACAGACCCTGTCTCTGTTTCAGTATGGGAACTGACTATACATGTGGTTTAGTATAGAAACAGACTCTGTCTCTGTTTCAGTATGGAAACTGACTATACATGTGGTTTAGTATAGAAACTGACTCTGTCTCTGTGTTTCAGTATGGAAACTGACTATACATGTGGTTTAGTATAGAAACTGACTCTGTCTCTGTTTCAGTATGGAAACCGACTATACATGTGGTTTGGTATAGAAACTGACTCTGTCTCTGTGTTTCAGTATGGAAACTGACTATACATGTGGTTTAGTATAGAAACTGACTGTCTCTGTTTCAGTATGGAAACTGACTATACATGTGGTTTAGTATAGAAACTGACTCTCTCTCTGTGTTTCAGTATGGAAACTGACTCTCTCTCTGTGTTTCAGTATGGAAACTGACTATACATGTGGTTTAGTATAGAAACTGACTCTGTCTCTGTTTCAGTATGGAAACTGACTATACATGTGGTTTAGTATAGAAACTGACTCTGTCTCTGTTTCAGTATGGAAACTGACTATACATGTGGTTTAGTATAGAAACTGACTCTCTCTCTGTGTTTCAGTATGGAAACTGACTATACATGTGGTTTAGTATAGAAACTGACTCTGTCTCTGTTTCAGTATGGAAACTGACTATACATGTGGTTTAGTATAGAAACTGACTCTCTCTCTGTGTTTCAGTATGGAAACTGACTCTCTCTCTGTGTTTCAGTATGGAAACTGACTATACATGTGGTTTAGTATAGAAACAGACCCTGTCTCTGTTTCAGTATGGGAACTGACTATACATGTGGTTTAGTATAGAAACAGACTCTGTCTCTGTGTTTCAGTATGGAAACTGACTATACATGTGGTTTAGTATAGAAACAGACTCTGTCTCTGTGTTTCAGTATGGAAACTGACTATACATGTGGTTTAGTATAGAAACTGTCTCTGTCTCTGTTTCAGTATGGAAACTGACTATACATGTGGTTTAGTATAGAAACAGACTCTGTCTCTGTTTCAGTATGGAAACTGACTATACATGTGGTTTAGTATAGAAACAGACTCTGTCTCTGTTTCAGTATGGAAACTGACTATACATGTGGTTTAGTATAGAAACTGACTCTCTCTGTGTTTCAGTATGGAAACTGACTCTCTCTCTGTGTTTCAGTATGGAAACTGACTATACATGTGGTTTAGTATAGAAACTGACTCTGTCTCTGTTTCAGTATGGAAACTGACTATACATGTGGTTTAGTATAGAAACTGACTCTGTCTCTGTTTCAGTATGGAAACTGACTATACATGTGGTTTAGTATAGAAACTGACTCTCTCTCTGTGTTTCAGTATGGAAACTGACTCTCTCTCTGTGTTTCAGTATGGAAACTGACTATACATGTGGTTTAGTATAGAAACTGTCTCTGTCTCTGTTTCAGTATGGAAACTGACTATACATGTGGTTTAGTATAGAAACAGACTCTGTCTCTCTGTTTCAGTATGGAAACTGACTATACATGTGGTTTAGTATAGAAACTGACTCTCTCTCTGTGTTTCAGTATGGAAACTGACTCTCTCTCTGTGTTTCAGTATGGAAACTGACTATACATGTGGTTTAGTATAGAAACAGACCCTGTCTCTGTTTCAGTATGGGAACTGACTATACATGTGGTTTAGTATAGAAACAGACTCTGTCTCTGTGTTTCAGTATGGAAACTGACTATACATGTGGTTTAGTATAGAAACAGACTCTGTCTCTGTGTTTCAGTATGGAAACTGATTATACATGTGGTTTAGTATAGAAACTGTCTCTGTCTCTGTTTCAGTATGGAAACTGACTATACATGTGGTTTAGTATAGAAACAGACTCTGTCTCTGTGTTTCAGTATGGAAACTGACTATACATGTGGTTTAGTATAGAAACAGACTCTGTCTCTGTGTTTCAGTATGGAAACTGACTATACATGTGGTTTAGTATAGAAACAGACTCTGTCTCTGTGTTTCAGTATGGAAACTGACTATACATGTGGTTTAGTATAGAAACAGACTCTGTCTCTGTGTTTCAGTATGGAAACTGACTATACATGTGGTTTAGTATAGAAACAGACTCTGTCTCTGTTTCAGTATGGAAACTGACTATACATGTGGTTTGGTATAGAAACAGACTCTGTCTCTGTTTCAGTATGGAAACTGACTATACATGTGGTTTAGTATAGAAACAGACTCTGTCTCTGTTTCAGTATGGAAACTGACTATACATGTGGTTTAGTATAGAAACGGACTCTGTCTCTGTGTTTCAGTATGGAAACTGACTATACATGTGGTTTAGTATAGAAACAGACTCTGTCTCTGTGTTTCAGTATGGAAACTGACTATACATGTGGTTTAGTATAGAAACAGACTCTGTCTCTGTTTCAGTATGGGAACTGACTATACATGTGGTTTAGTATAGAAACAGACTCTGTCTCTGTGTTTCAGTATGGAAACTGACTATACATGTGGTTTAGTATAGAAACAGACTCTGTCTCTGTGTTTCAGTATGGAAACTGACTATACATGTGGTTTGGTATAGAAACAGACTCTGTCTCTGTGTTTCAGTATGGAAACTGACTATACATGTGGTTTAGTATAGAAACAGACTCTGTCTCTGTGTTTCAGTATGGAAACTGACTATACATGTGGTTTAGTATAGAAACTGACTCTGTCTCTGTGTTTCAGTATGGAAACTGACTATACATGTGGTTTAGTATAGAAACAGACTCTGTCTCTGTTTCAGTATGGAAACTGACTATACATGTGGTTTAGTATAGAAACAGACTCTGTCTCTGTGTTTCAGTATGGAAACTGACTATACATGTGGTTTAGTATAGAAACAGACTCTGTCTCTGTGTTTCAGTATGGAAACTGACTATACATGTGGTTTAGTATAGAAACTGACTCTGTCTCTGTGTTTCAGTATGGAAACTGACTATACATGTGGTTTAGTATAGAAACAGACTCTGTCTCTGTGTTTCAGTATGGAAACTGACTATACATGTGGTTTAGTATAGAAACAGACTCTGTCTCTGTGTTTCAGTATGGAAACTGACTATACATGTGGTTTGGTATAGAAACAGACTCTGTCTCTGTGTTTCAGTATGGAAACTGACTATACATGTGGTTTAGTATAGAAACAGACTCTGTCTCTGTGTTTCAGTATGGAAACTGACTATACATGTGGTTTAGTATAGAAACTGACTCTGTCTCTGTGTTTCAGTATGGAAACTGACTATACATGTGGTTTAGTATAGAAACTGACTCTGTCTCTGTGTTTCAGTATGGAAACTGACTATACATGTGGTTTAGTATAGAAACAGACTCTGTCTCTGTGTTTCAGTATGGAAACTGACTATACATGTGGTTTAGTATAGAAACAGACTCTGTCTCTGTGTTTCAGTATGGAAACTGACTATACATGTGGTTTAGTATAGAAACTGACTCTGTCTCTGTGTTTCAGTATGGAAACTGACTATACATGTGGTTTAGTATAGAAACAGACTCTGTCTCTGTGTTTCAGTATGGAAACTGACTATACATGTGGTTTAGTATAGAAACAGACTCTGTCTCTGTGTTTCAGTATGGAAACTGACTATACATGTGGTTTAGTATAGAAACTGACTCTGTCTCTGTGTTTCAGTATGGAAACTGACTATACATGTGGTTTAGTATAGAAACTGACTCTGTCTCTGTTTCAGTATGGGAACTGACTATACATGTGGTTTAGTATAGAAACTGACTCTGTGTTTCAGTATGGAAACTGACTATACATGTGGTTTAGTATAGAAACAGACTCTGTGTTTCAGTATGGAAACTGACTATACATGTGGTTTAGTATAGAAACTGACTCTGTCTCTGTTTCAGTATGGAAACTGACTATACATGTGGTTTAGTATAGAAACAGACTCTGTGTTTCAGTATGGAAACTGACTATACATGTGGTTTAGTATAGAAACTGACTCTGTCTCTGTTTCAGTATGGAAACTGACTATACATGTGGTTTAGTATAGAAACTGACTCTGTCTCTGTGTTTCAGTATGGAAACTGACTATACATGTGGTTTAGTATAGAAACAGACTCTGTGTTTCAGTATGGAAACTGACTATACATGTGGTTTAGTATAGAAACTGACTCTGTCTCTGTTTCAGTATGGAAACTGACTCTGTCTCTGTGTTTCAGTATGGAAACTGACTATACATGTGGTTTAGTATAGAAACTGACTCTGTCTCTGTGTTTCAGTATGGGAACCCAGATGCAGGAGGAGTGGAGCATGTTCCTCTGGGATGGGACTACTGGATCGCTCTGGTGAGATTAGATTATCCACTATATCAGTCTAGACTCTGGGGAGATTAGATTATCCACTATATCAGTCTAGACTCTGGGGAGATTAGATTATCCACTATATCAGTCTCTGGTGAGATTAGATTATCCACTATATCAGTCTAGACTCTGGGGAGATTAGATTATCCACTATATCAGTCTAGACTCTGGGGAGATTAGATTATCCACTATATCAGTCTAGACTCTGGTGAGATTAGATTATCCACTATATCAGTCTAGACTCTGGGGAGATTAGATTATCCACTATATCAGTCTAGACTCTGGGGAGATTAGATTATCCACTATATCAGTCTAGACTCTGGGGAGATTAGATTATCCACTATATCAGTCTAGACTCTGGGGAGATTAGATTATCCACTATATCAGTCTAGACTCTGGGGAGATTAGATTATCCACTATATCAGTCTAGACTCTGGGGAGATTAGATTATCCACTATATCAGTCTAGACTCTGGGGAGATTAGATTATCCACTATATCAGTCTAGACTCTGGGGAGATTAGATTATCCACTATATCAGTCTAGACTCTGGGGAGATTAGATTATCCACTATATCAGTCTAGACTCTGGGGAGATTAGATTATCCACTATATCAGTCTAGACTCTGGGGATATTAGATTATCCACTATATCAGTCTAGACTCTGGTGAGATTAGATTATCCACTATATCAGTCTAGACTCTGGGGAGATTAGATTATCCACTATATCAGTCTAGACTCTGGGGAGATTAGATTATCCACTATATCAGTCTAGACTCTAGTGAGATTAGATTATCCACTATATCAGTCTAGACTCTGGGGGAGATTAGATTATCCACTATATCAGTCTAGACTCTGGGGGAGATTAGATTATCCACTATATCAGTCTAGACTCTGGGGAGATTAGATTATCCACTATATCAGTCTAGACTCTGGTGAGATTAGATTATCCACTATATCAGTCTAGACTCTGGTGAGATTAGATTATCCACTATATCAGTCTAGACTCTGGGGAGATTAGATTATCCACTATATCAGTCTAGACTCTGGTGAGATTAGATTATCCACTATATCAGTCTAGACTCTGGGGATATTAGATTATCCACTATATCAGTCTAGACTCTGGGGAGATTAGATTATCCACTATATCAGTCTAGACTCTGGGGAGATTAGATTATCCACTATATCAGTCTAGACTCTGGGGAGATTAGATTATCCACTATATCAGTCTAGACTCTGGGGAGATTAGATTATCCACTATATCAGTCTAGACTCTAGTGAGATTAGATTATCCACTATATCAGTCTAGACTCTGGGGAGATTAGATTATCCACTATATCAGTCTAGACTCTGGGGAGATTAGATTATCCACTATATCAGTCTAGACTCTGGGGAGATTAGATTATCCACTATATCAGTCTAGACTCTGGGTGAGATTAGATTATCCACTATATCAGTCTAGACTCTGGGGAGATTAGATTATCCACTATATCAGTCTAGACTCTGGGGAGATTAGATTATCCACTATATCAGTCTAGACTCTGGGGAGATTAGATTATCCACTATATCAGTCTAGACTCTGGGGAGATTAGATTATCCACTATATCAGTCTAGACTCTGGGGAGATTAGATTATCCACTATATCAGTCTAGACTCTGGGGAGATTAGATTATCCACTATATCAGTCTAGACTCTGGGGAGATTAGATTATCCACTATATCAGTCTAGACTCTGGGGAGATTAGATTATCCACTATATCAGTCTAGACTCTAGTGAGATTAGATTATCCACTATATCAGTCTAGACTCTGGGGAGATTAGATTATCCACTATATCAGTCTAGACTCTGATGAGATTAGATTATCCACTATATCAGTCTAGACTCTGGGGAGATTAGATTATCCACTATATCAGTCTAGACTCTGGGGAGATTAGATTATCCACTATATCAGTCTAGACTCTGGTGAGATTAGATTATCCACTATATCAGTCTAGACTCTGGGGAGATTAGATTATCCACTATATCAGTCTAGACTCTGGGGGAGATTAGATTATCCACTATATCAGTCTAGACTCTGGGGAGATTAGATTATCCACTATATCAGTCTAGACTCTGGGGAGATTAGATTATCCACTATATCAGTCTAGACTCTGGGGAGATTAGATTATCCACTATATCAGTCTAGACTCTGGTGAGATTAGATTATCCACTATATCAGTCTAGACTCTGGTGCGAACAACAACACTTCACCTCAGTAGTCTACAACTATACTCTGTCTCTGTTCTATTCAGGAGAGGAACTCTAAGTACTACAACTATACTCTGTCTGTGAATGGGAAGCCTAAGAAACATGGAGGGAACTACAGCGAAGACTACCTGACAGACGTACTGGTGAGAACAGCTGTTAGTAGTCCTGCTGAAGGACACAGAATACCCTGCATTACTGGAAACGACTGTCCCTGTCCACTAACTCATGGTCAGATCACTACAGCATCAATCTGGGATCAACTCCTGTGTAACTACCTCTACCTCTGTCCTCTCCAGACCACCATGTCTCTAGACTTCCTCCAGTATAAGTCTAACTACCGCCCGTTTTTCATGATGGTGTCGACCCCAGCCCCCCACTCCCCATGGACCTCCGCCCCGCAGTACCAGGACCGCTTCAAGGATCTCAAGGCCCCCCGAGACCCCAACTTCAACGTCCATGGGAAGGTAGGCTCCAAACATGGCAACCCCAACACCATACCACCACACTACAGCATCTAACCCCAACACTACAGCACCTAACCCCAACACCACCACACTACAGCACCTAACCCCAACACCACCACACTACAGCACCTAACCCCAACACCACCACACTACAGCACCTAACCCCAACACTACAGCACCTAACCCCACCACCACCACCACACTACAGCACCTAACCACCATACCATACCACCACACTACAGCACCTAACCCCAACACTACAGCACCTAACCCCAACACCACCATACCACCACACTACAGCACCTAACCACCATACCATACCACCACACTACAGCACCTAACCCCAACACCACCACACTACAGCACCTAACCCCAACACCACCACACTACAGCACCTAACCCCAACACCACCACACTACAGCACCTAACCCCACCATACCACCATACCACCACACTACAGCACCTAACCCCAACACTACAGCACCTAACCCCAACACCACCATACCACCACACTACAGCACCTAACCCCAACACCACCACACTACAGCACCTAACACCACCATACCACCACACTACAGCACCTACCCCAACACCACCACACTACAGCACCTACCCCAACACCACCACACTACAGCACCTAACCCCAACACTACAGCACCTAACCCCAACACCACCATACCACCACACTACAGCACCTAACCACCATACCATACCACCACACTACAGCACCTAACCCCAACACCACCACACTACAGCACCTAACCCCAACACCACCACACCACACACTACAGCACCTAACCCCAACACCACCACACTACAGCACCTAACACCACCATACCACCACACTACAGCACCTAACCCCAACACCACCACACTACAGCACCTAACCCCAACACCACCACACTACAGCACCTATCCCCAACACCACCACACTACAGCACCTAACCCCAACACCACCACACTACAGCACCTAACCCCAACACACTACAGCACCTAACCCCAACACCACCACACTACAGCACCTAACCCCAACACCACCACACTACAGCACCTAACCCCACCATACCACCACACTACATCACCTAACCCCAACACCACTACACTACAGCACCTAACCCCAACACCACCACACTACAGCACCTAACCCCAACACCACCACACTACAGCACCTAACCCCAACACCACCACACTACAGCACCTAACCCCAACACCACCACACTACAGCACCTAACCCCAACACCACTACACTACAGCACCTAACCCCAACACCACCACACTACAGCACCTAACCCCAACACCACCACACTACAGCACCTAACCCCAACACCACCACACTACAGCACCTAACCCCAACACCACCACACTACAGCACCTAACCCCACCATACCACCATACCACCACACTACAGCACCTAACCCCAACACTACAGCACCTAACCCCAACACCACCATACCACCACACTACAGCACCTAACCACAATACCATACCACCACACTACAGCACCTAACCCCAACACCACCACACTACAGCACCTAACCCCAACACCACCATACTACAGCACCTAACCACCATACCATACCACCACACTACAGCAGCTAACCCCAACACCACCACACTACAGCACCTAACCCCACCATACCACCACACTACAGCACCTAACCCCAACACCACCACACTACAGCACCTAACACCACCATACCACCACACTACAGCACCTACCCCAACACCACCACACTACAGCACCTAACCCCAACACTACAGCACCTAACCCCAACACCACCACACTACAGCACCTAACCCCAACACCACCACACTACAGCACCTAACCCCAACACCACCACACTACAGCACCTAACCCCACCATACCACCACACTACAGCACCTAACCCCACCACCACCACCACACTACAGCACCTAACCACCATACCATACCACCACACTACAGCACCTAACCCCACCACCACCACACTACAGCACCTAACCCCAACACCACCACACTACAGCAGCTAACCCCAACACTACAGCACCTAACCCCAACACCACCATACCACCACACTACAGCACCTAACCCCAACACCACCACACTACAGCACCTAACACCACCATACCACCACACTACAGCACCTAACCCCAACACCACCACACTACAGCACCTAACCCCAACACCACCACACTACAGCACCTAACACCACCATACCACCACACTACAGCACCTACCCCAACACCACCACACTACAGCACCTACCCCAACACCACCACACTACAGCACCTAACCCCAACACTACAGCACCTAACCCCAACACCACCATACCACCACACTACAGCACCTAACCCCAACACCACCACACTACAGCACCTAACACCACCATACCACCACACTACAGCACCTACCCCAACACCACCACACTACAGCACCTAACCCCAACACTACAGCACCTAACCCCAACACCACCACACTACAGCACCTAACCCCAACACCACCACACTACAGCACCTAACCCCAACACCACCACACTACAGCACCTAACCCCACCATACCACCACACTACAGCACCTAACCCCACCACCACCACCACCACACTACAGCACCTAACCACCATACCATACCACCACACTACAGCACCTAACCCCACCACCACCACACTACAGCACCTAACCCCAACACCACCACACTACAGCAGCTAACCCCAACACTACAGCACCTAACCCCAACACCACCATACCACCACACTACAGCACCTAACCCCAACACCACCACACTACAGCACCTAACACCACCATACCACCACACTACAGCACCTAACCCCAACACCACCACACTACAGCACCTAACCCCAACACCACCACACTACAGCACCTAACCCCAACACCACCACACTACAGCACCTAACACCACCATACCACCACACTACAGCACCTACCACAACACCACCACACTACAGCACCTACCCCAACACCACCACACTACAGCACCTAACCCCAACACTACAGCACCTAACCCCAACACCACCATACCACCACACTACAGCACCTAACCACCATACCATACAACCACACTACAGCACCTAACCCCAACACCACCACACTACAGCACCTAACCCCAACACCACCACACTACAGCAGCTAACCCCAACACTACAGCACCTAACCCCAACACCACCATACCACCACACTACAGCACCTAACCCCAACACCACCACACTACAGCACCTAACCCCAACACCACCACACTACAGCACCTATCCCCAACACCACCACACTACAGCACCTAACCCCACCACCACCACACTACAGCACCTAACCCCAACACCACCACACTACAGCACCTAACCCCAACACCACCACACTACAGCAGCTAACCCCAACACTACAGCACCTAACCCCAACACCACCATACCACCACACTACAGCACCTAACCCCAACACCACCACACTACAGCACCTAACCCCAACACCACCACTCTACAGCACCTAACCCCACCATACCACCACACTACAGCAACTAACCCCACCATACCACCACACTACAGCACCTTACCCCAACACCACCACACTACAGCACCTATCCCCAACACCACCACACTACAGCACCTAACCCCAACACCACCACACTACAGCACCAAACCCCAACACCACCACACTACAGCACCTAACCCCAACACCACCACACTACAGCACCTAACACCACCACACTACAGCACCTAACCCCAACACCACCACACTACAGCACCTAACCCCAACACCACCACACTACAGCACCTAACCCCAACACCACCACACTACAGCACCTAACCCCAACACCACCACACTACAGCACCTAACCCCAACACCACCACACTACAGCACCTAACCCCAACACCACCACACTACAGCACCTAACCCCAACACCACCACACTACAGCACCTAACCCCACCATATCACCATACCACCACACTACAGCACCTAACCCCAACACTACAGCACCTAACCCCAACACCACCATACCACCACACTACAGCACCTAACCACAATACCATACCACCACACTACAGCACCTAACCCCAACACCACCATACCACCACACTACAGCACCTAACCACCATACCATACCACCACACTACAGCACCTAACCCCAACACCACCACACTACAGCACCTAACCCCACCATACCACCACACTACAGCACCTAACCCCAACACTACAGCACCTAACCCCAACACCACCATACCACCACACTACAGCACCTAACCCCAACACCACCACACTACAGCACCTAACACCACCATACCACCACACTACAGCACCTACCCCAACACCACCACACTACAGCACCTAACCCCAACACTACAGCACCTAACCCCAACACCACCATACCACCACACTACAGCACCTAACCCCACCACCACCACACTACAGCACCTAACCCCAACACCACCACACTACAGCAGCTAACCCCACCACTACAGCACCTAACCCCAACACCCTACCCCCCTACAGCACCTAACCCCAACACCACCACACTACAGCACCTAACCCCACCATACCACCACACTACAGCACCTAACCCCAACACCACCACACTACAGCACCTAACCCTAACACCACCACACTACAGCACCTAACCCCAACACCACCACACTACAGCACCTAACCCCACCACACTACAGCACCTAAACCTAACACCACCACACTACAGCACCTAACCCCAACACCACCACACTACAGCACCTAACCCCAACACCACCACACTACAGGACCCTACCCCAACACCACCACACTACAGCACCTAACACCACCACACTACAGCACCTAACCCCACCACACTACAGCACCTAACCCCACCACCACCACCACCACCACACTACAGCACCTAACCCTAACACCACCACACTACAGCACCTAACCACCATACCATACCACCACACTACAGCACCTAACCCCAACACCACCACACTACAGAACCTAACCCCAACACCACCACACTACAGCACCTAATCCCAACACCACCACACTACAGCACCTAACCCCACCACACTAAAGCACCTAACCCCACCACCACCACCACCACCACACTACAGCACCTAATCCCAACACCACCACACTACAGCACCTAACCACCATACCACCATACCACCACACTATCAATCAATTTCAATCAATTTTATTTTATATAGCCCTTCTTACATCAGCTAATATCTCGAAGTGCTGTACAGAAACCCAGCCTAAAACCCCAAACAGCTAGTAATGCAGGTGTAGAAGCACGGTGGCTAGGAAAAACTCCCTAGAAAGGCCAAAACCTAGGAAGAAACCTAGAGAGGAACCAGGCTATGAGGGGTGGCCAGTCCTCTTCTGGCTGTGCCGGGTGGAGATTATAACAGAACCATGCCAAGATGTTCAAAAATGTTCATAAGTGACAAGCATGGTCAAATAATAATCAGGAATAAATCTGTTGGCTTTTCATAGCCGATCATTAAGAGTTGAAAACAGCAGGTCTGGGACAGGTAGGGGTTCCATAACCCGCAGGCAGAACAGTTGAAACTGGAATAGCAGCAAGGCCAGGCGGACTGGGGACAGCAAGGAGTCACCACGGCCGGTAGTCCCGACGTATGGTCCTAGGGCTCAGGTCTCTCAGTTGGCTTTTCATAGCCGATCATTAAGAGTTGAAAACAGCAGGTCTGGGACAGGTAGGGGTTTCGTAACCGCAGGCAGAACAGTTGAAACTGGAATAGCAGCAAGGCCAGGCGGACTGGGGACAGCAAGGTGTCAGCATGCCCGGTAGTCCTGACGTATGGTCCTAGGGCTCAGGTTCTCAGAGAGAAAGAGAGAACGAGAGAATTAGAGAGAGCATACTTAAATTCACACAGGACACTGGATAAGACAGGAGAAGTACTCCAGGTATAACCAACTAACCCCAGCCCCCCGACACATAAACTACTGCAGCATAAATACTGGAGGCTGAGACAGGAGCGGTCCGGAGACACTGTGGCCCCATCCGAAGAAACCCCGGACAGGGCCAAACAGGAAGGATATAACCCCACCCACTCTGCCAAAGCACAGCCCCGCACCACCAGAGGGATATCCTCAACCACCAACTTACAATCCTGAGACAACCGATTAGCCCACAGAGGTCTCCACCACAGCACAAACCAAGGGGGGCGCCAACCCAGACAGGAAGATCACGTCAGTAACTCAACCCACTCAAGTGACGCACCCCTCCTAGGGACGGCATGAAAGAGCACCAGCAAGCCAGTGACTCAGCCCCTGTAACAGGGTTAGAGGCAGAGAACCCCAGTGGAGAGAGGGGAACCGGCCCGGCAGAGACAGCAAGGGCTGTTCGTTGCTCCAGAGCCTTTCCGTTCACCTTCACACTCCTGGGCCAGACTACACTCAATCATATGACCTACTGAAGAGATAAGTCTTCAGTAAAGACTTAAAGGTTGAGACCGAGTCTGCGTCTCTCACATGGGTAGGCAAACTGTTCCATAAAAATGGAGATCTATAGGAGAAAGCCCTGCCTCCCGCTGTTTGCTTAGAAATTCTAGGGACAATTAGGAGGCCTGCGTCTTGTGACCGTAGCGTACGTATTGGTATGTACGGCAGGACCAACTCGGAAAGATAGGTAGGAGCAAGCCCATGTAACGCTTTTATAGGTTAACAGTAAAACCTTGAAATCAGCCCTTGCCTTAACAGGAAGCCAGTGTAGGGAAGCTAGCACTGGAGTAATATGATCAAATTTCTTGGTTCTAGTCAGGATTCTAGCAGCCGTATTTAGCACTAACTGAAGTTTATTTAGTGCTTTATCCGGGTAGCCGGAAAGTAGAGCATTGCAGTAGTCTAACCTAGAAGTAACAAATGCATGGATAAATTTTTCTGCATCATTTTTGGACAGAAAATTTCTGATTTTTGCAATGTTACGTAGATGGAAAAAAGCTGTCCTTGAAACAGTCTTGATATGTTCGTCAAAAGAGAGATCAGGGTCAAGAGTAACGCTGAGGTCCTTCACAGTTTTATTTGAGACGACTTTACAACCATCAAGATGAATTGTCAGATTTAACAGAAGATCTCTTTGTTTCTTGGGACCTAGAACAAGCATCTCTGTTTTGTCCGAGTTTAAAAGTAGAAAGTTTTCAGCCATCCACTTCCTTATGTCTGAAACACAGGCTTCTAGCGAGGGCAATTTTGGGGCTTCACCATGTTTCATTGAAATGTACAGCTGTGTGTCATCCGCATAGCAGTGAAAGTTAACATTATGTTTTCGAATAACATCCCCAAGAGGTAAAATATATAGTGAAAACAATAGTGGTCCTAAAACGGAACCTTGAGGAACACCGAAATGTACAGTTGATTTGTCGGAGGACAGACCATTCACAGAGACAAACTGATATCTTTCCGACAGGTAAGATCTAAACCAGGCCAGAACTTGTCCGTGTAGACCAATTTGGGTTTCCAGTCTCTCCAAAAGAATGTGGTGATCGATAGTGTCAAAGGCAGCACTAAGGTCTAGTAGCACGAGGACAGATGCAGAGCCTCGGTCTGACGCCATTAAAAGGTCATTTACCACCTTCACAAGTGCAGTCTCAGTGCTATGATGGGGTCTAAAACCAGACTGAAGCATTTCGTATACATTGTTTGTCTTCAGAAAGGCAGTGAGTTGCTGCGCAACAGCTTTTTCTAAAATTTTTGAGAGGAATGGAAGATTCGATATAGGCCGATAGTTTTTTATATTTTCCGGGTCAAGGTTTGGCTTTTTCAAGAGAGGCTTTATCACTGCCACTTTTAGTGAGTTTGGTACACATCCGGTGGATAGAGAGCTGTTTATTATGTTCAACATAGGAGGGCCAAGCACAGGAAGCAGCTCCTTCAGCAGTTTAGTAGGAATAGGATCCAGTATGCAGCTTGAAGGTTTAGAGGCCATGATTATTTTCATCATTGTGTCAAGAGATATAGTACTAAAACACTTAAGTGTCTCTCCCGATCCCAGGCCCTCGCAGAGCTGTGCAGATCCAGGACAGCTAAGCCCTGGAGGAATACGCAGATTCAAAGAGGAGTCCGTAATTTGCTTTCTAATGGTCATGATCTTTTCCTCAAAGAAGTTCATGAATTTATTACTGCTGAAGTGAAAGCCATCCTCTCTTGGGGAATGCTGCTTTTTAGTTAGCTTTGCAACAGTATCAAAAAGAAATTTTGGATTGTTCTTATTTTCCTCGATTAAGTTGGAAAAGTAGGATGATCGAGCAGCAGTGAGGGCTCTTCGGTACTGCACGGTACTGTCTTTCCAAGCTAGTCGGAAGACTTCCAGTTTGGTGTGGCGCCATTTCCGTTCAATTTCCTGGAAGCTTGCTTCAAAGCTCGGGTATTTTCTGTATACCAGGGAGCTAGTTTCTTATGACAAATGTTTTTCGTTTTTAGGGGTGCAACTGCATCTAGGGTATTGCGCAAGGTTAAATTGAGTTCCTCAGTTAAGTGGTTAACTGATTTTTGTCCTCTGACGTCCTTGGGTAGGCAGAAGGAGTCTGGAAGGGCATCAAGGAATTTTTGTGTTGTCTGAGAATTTATAGCACGACTTTTGATGCTCCTTGGTTGGGGTCTGAGCAGATTATTTGTTGCGATTGCAAACGTAATAAAATGGTGGTCCGATAGTCCAGGATTTTGTGGAAAAACATTAAGATCTACAACATTTATTCCATGGGACAAAACTAGGTCCAGAGTATGACTGTGGCAGTGAGTAGGTCCAGAGACATGTTGGACAAAACCCACTGAGTCGATAATGGCTCCGAAAGACTTTTGGAGTGGGTCTGTGGACTTCTCCATGTGAATATTAAAATCACCAAAAATTAGAATATGATCTGCTATGACTACAAGGTCTGATAGGAATTCAGGAAACTCAGAGAGGAACGCTGTATATGGCCCAAGAGGCCTGTAAACATTAGCTATAAAAAGTGATTGAGTAGGCTGCATAGATTTCATGACTAGAAGCTCAAAAGACGAAAAACGCCATTTTTTTTTGTAAATTGAAATTTGCTATCGTAAATGTTAGCAACACCTCCGCCTTTGCGGGATGCACGGGGAATATGGTCACTAGTGTAACCAGGAGGTGAGGCCTCATTTAACACAGCAAATTCATCAGGCTTAAGCCATGTTTCAGTCAGGCCAATCACATCAAGATTATGATCAGTGATTAGTTCATTGACTATGACTGCCTTTGAAGTGAGGGATCTAACATTAAGTAACCCTATTTTTGAGATGTGAGGTATCACGATCTCTTTCAATAATGGCAGGAATGGAGGAGGTCTTTATCCTAATAAGATTGCTAAGGTGAACACCGCCATGTTTAGTTTTGCCCAACCTAGGTCGAGGCACAGACACAGTCTCAATGGGTATGGCTGAGCTGACTACACTGACTGTGCTATTGGCAGACTCCACTACAGCACCTAACCCCAACACCACCACACTACAGCACCTAACCCCACCACACTACAGCACCTAACCCCACCACCACCACCACCACCACACTACAGCACCTAATCCCAACACCACCACACTACAGCACCTAACCACCATACCACCATACCACCACACTACAGCACCTAACCCCAACACCACCACACTACAGCACCTAACCCCAACACTACAGCACCTAACCACCATACCACCATACCACCACACTACAGCACCTAACCCCAACACCACCACACTACAGCACCTAACCCCAACACCACCACACTACAGCACCTAACCCCAACACCACCACACTACAGCACCTAATCCCAACACCACCACACTACAGCACCCAACCCCACCACACTACAGCACCTAACCCCCACCACCACCACCACCACACTACAGCACCTAATCCCAACACCACCACACTACAGCACCTAACCCCAACACCACCACACTACAGCACCTAACACCACCACACTACAGCAGCTAACCCCAACACCACCACACTACAGCACCTAACCCCAACACCACCACACTACAGCACCTAACCACCATACCACCACACTACAGCACCTAACCCCAACACCACCACACTACAGCACCTAACCCCAACACCACCACACTACAGCACCTAACCCCAACACCACCACACTACAGCACCTAACACCACCACACTACAGCACCTAACCCCACTACACTACAGCACCTAACCCTAACACCACCACACTACAGCACCTAACCCCAACACCACCACACTACAGCACCTAACCCCAACACCACCACACTACATTACCTAACCCCAACACCACCACACTACAAGACCCTACCCCAACACCACCACATCACCACACTACAGCACCTAACCACACTACAGCACCTAACCCCAACATCACCACACTACAGCACCTAACCCCAACATCACCACACCACCACACTACAGCACCTAACCACCATACCATACCACCACACTACAGCAGCTAACCCCAACACCACCACACTACAGCACCTAACCCCAACACCACCACACTACAGCACCTAATCCCAACACCACCACACTACAGCACCTAACCCCACCACACTACAGCACCTAACCCCACCACCACCACCACCACCACACTACAGCACCTAATCCCAACACCACCACACTACAGCACCTAACCACCATACCACCATACCACCACACTACAGCACCTAACCCCAACACCACCACACTACAGCACCTAACCCCAACACTACAGCACCTAACCACCATACCACCATACCACCACACTACAGCACCTAACCCCAACACCACCACACTACAGCACCTAACCCCAACACCACCACACTACAGCACCTAACCCCAACACCACCACACTACAGCACCTAATCCCAACACCACCACTACAGCACCCAACCCCACCACACTACAGCACCTAACCCCACCACCACCACCACCACACTACAGCACCTAATCCCAACACCACCACACTACAGCACCTAACCCCAACACCACCACACTACAGCACCCTAACACCACCACACTACAGCAGCTAACCCCAACACCACCACACTACAGCACCTAACCCCAACACCACCACACTACAGCACCTAACCACCATACCACCACACTACAGCACCTAACCCCAACACCACCACACTACAGCACCTAACCCCAACACCACCACACTACAGCACCTAACCCCAACACCACCACACTACAGCACCTAACACCACCACACTACAGCACCTAACCCCACCACACTACAGCACCTAACCCTAACACCACCACACTACAGCACCTAACCCCAACACCACCACACTACAGCACCTAACCCCAACACCACCACACTACATTACCTAACCCCAACACCACCACACTACAAGACCCTACCCTAACACCACCACATCACCACACTACAGCACCTAACCACACTACAGCACCTAACCCCAACATCACCACACTACAGCACCTAACCCCAACATCACCACACCACCACACTACAGCACCTAACCACCATACCATACCACCACACTACAGCAGCTAACCCCAACACCACCACACTACAGCACCTAACCCCAACACCACCACACTACAGCACCTAATCCCAACACCACCACACTACAGCACCTAACCCCACCACACTACAGCACCTAACCCCACCACCACCACCACCACCACACTACAGCACCTAATCCCAACACCACCACACTACAGCACCTAACCACCATACCACCATACCACCACACTACAGCACCTAACCCCAACACCACCACACTACAGCACCTAACCCCAACACTACAGCACCTAACCACCATACCACCAACCACCACACTACAGCACCTAACCCCAACACCACCACACTACAGCACCTAACCCCAACACCACCACACTACAGCACCTAACCCCAACACCACCACACTACAGCACCTAATCCCAACACCACCACACTACAGCACCCAACCCCACCACACTACAGCACCTAACCCCACCACCACCACCACCACCACACTACAGCACCTAATCCCAACACCACCACACTACAGCACCTAACCCCAACACCACCACACTACAGCACCTAACACCACCACACTACAGCAGCTAACCCCAACACCACCACACTACAGCACCTAACCCCAACACCACCACACTACAGCACCTAACCACCATACCACCACACTACAGCACCTAACCCCAACACCACCACACTACAGCACCTAACCCCAACACCACCACACTACAGCACCTAACCCCAACACCACCACACTACAGCACCTAACACCACCACACTACAGCACCTAACCCCACCACACTACAGCACCTAACCCTAACACCACCACACTACAGCACCTAACCCCAACACCACCACACTACAGCACCTAACCCCAACACCACCACACTACATTACCTAACCCCCAACACCACCACACTACAAGACCCTACCCCAACACCACCACATCACCACACTACAGCACCTAACCACACTACAGCACCTAACCCCAACATCACCACACTACAGCACCTAACCCCAACATCACCACACCACCACACTACAGCACCTAACCACCATACCATACCACCACACTACAGCAGCTAACCCCAACACCACCACACTACAGCACCTAACCCCAACACCACCACACTACAGCACCTAATCCCAACACCACCACACTACAGCACCTAACCCCACCACACTACAGCACCTAACCCCACCACCACCACCACCACACTACAGCACCTAATCCCAACACCACCACACTACAGCACCTAACCCCAACACCACCACATTACAGCACCTAACCCCAACACCACCACACTACAGCACCTAACCCCAACACCACCACACCACAGCACCTAACCACCATACCATACCACCACCCTACAGCAGCTAACCCCAACACCACCACACTACAGCACCTAACCCCAACACCACCACACTATAGCACCTAACCCCAACACCACCACACTACAGCACCTAACCCCAACACCACCACACTACAGCACCTAAACCCAACACTACAGCACCTAACCACCATACCACCATACCACCACACTACAGCACCTAACCCCAACACCACCACACTACAGCACCTAACCCCAACACCACCACACTACAGCACCTAACCCCAACACCACCACACTACAGCACCTAATCCCAACACCACCACACTACAGCACCCAACCCCACCACACTACAGCACCTAACCCCACCACCACCACACTACAGCACCTAATCCCAACACCACCACACTACAGCACCTAACCCCAACACCACCACACTACAGCACCTAACACCACCACACTACAGCAGCTAACCCCAACACCACCACACTACAGCACCTAACCCCAACACCACCACACTACAGCACCTAACCACCATACCATACCACCACACTACAGCACCTAACCCCAACACCACCACACTACAGCACCTAACCCCAACACCACCACACTACAGCACCTAACCCCAACACCACCACACTACAGCACCTAACACCACCACACTACAGCACCTAACCCCACCACACTACAGCACCTAACCCTAACACCACCACACTACAGCACCTAACCCCAACACCACCACACTACAGCACCTAACCCCAACACCACCACACTACATTACCTAACCCCAACACCACCACACTACAAGACCCTACCCCAACACCACCACATCACCACACTACAGCACCTAACCACACTACAGCACCTAACCCCCAACATCACCACACTACAGCACCTAACCCCAACATCACCACACCACCATACTACAGCACCTAACCACCATACCATACCACCACACTACAGCAGCTAACCCCAACACCACCACACTACAGCACCTAACCCCAACACCACCACACTACAGCACCTAATCCCAACACCACCACACTACAGCACCTAACCCCACCACACTACAGCACCTAACCCCACCACCACCACCACCACACTACAGCACCTAATCCCAACACCACCACACTACAGCACCTAACCCCAACACCACCACACTACAGCACCTAACCCCAACACCACCACACTACAGCACCTAACCCCAACACCACCACACCACAGCACCTAACCACCATACCATACCACCACCCTACAGCAGCTAACCCCAACACCACCACACTACAGCACCTAACCCCAACACCACCACACTATAGCACCTAACCCCAACACCACCACACTACAGCACCTAACCCCACCACCACCACCACACTACAGCACCTAACCCTAACACCACCACACTACAGCACCTAACCCCAACACCACCACACTACAGCACCTAACCCCACCACACTACAGCACCTAACCCTAACACCATCACACTACAGCACCTAACCCCAACACCACCACACTACAGCACCTAACCCCAACACCACCACACTACAGCACCTAACCCCAACACCACCACACTACAGGACCCTACCCCAACACCACCACACTACAGCACCTAACACCACCACACTACAGCACCTAACCCCACCACACTACAGCACCTAACCCCACCACCACCACCACCACCACCACACTACAGCATCTAACCCTAACACCACCACACTACAGCACCTAACCACCATACCATACCACCACACTACAGCACCTAACCCCAACACCACCACACTACAGAACCTAACCCCAACACCACCACACTACAGCACCTAATCCCAACACCACCACACTACAGCACCTAACCCCACCACACTAAAGCACCTAACCCCACCACCACCACCACCACACTACAGCACCTAATCCCAACACCACCACACTACAGCACCTAACCACCATACCACCATACCACCACACTACAGCACCTAACCCCAACACCACCACACTACAGCACCTAACCCCACCACACTACAGCACCTAACCCCACCACCACCACCACCACCACACTACAGCACCTAATCCCAACACCACCACACTACAGCACCTAACCACCATACCACCATACCACCACACTACAGCACCTAACCCCAACACCACCACACTACAGCACCTAACCCCAACACTACAGCACCTAACCACCATACCACCATACCACTACAGCACCTAACCCCAACACCACCACACTACAGCACCTAACCCCAACACCACCACACTACAGCACCTAACCCCAACACCACCACACTACAGCACCTAATCCCAACACCACCACACTACAGCACCCAACCCCACCACACTACAGCACCTAACCCCACCACCACCACCACCACACTACAGCACCTAACCCCAACACCACCACACCACCACACCACCACACTACAGCACCTAATCCCAACACCACCACACTACAGCACCTAACCCCAACACCACCACACTACAGCACCTAACCCCAACACCACCACACTACAGCACCTAACCCCAACACCACCACACCACCACACTACAGCACCTAACCACCATACCATACCACCACACTACAGCAGCTAACCCTAACACCACCACACTACAGCACCTAACCCCAACACCACCACACTACAGCACCTAACACCACCACACCACAGCACCTAACCCCACCACACTACAGCACCTAACCCCAACACCACCACACTACAGCACCTAACCCTAACACCACCACACTACAGCACCTAACCCCAACACCACCACACTACAGCACCTAACCCCAACACCACCACACTACAGCACCTAACCCCAACACCACCACACTACAGCACCTAACCCCAACACCACCACACTACAGCACCTAACCCCAACACCACCACACTACAGCACCTAACCCCACCATACCACCATACCACCACACTACAGCACCTAACCCCACCACACTACAGCACCTAACACTAACACCACCACACTACAGCACCTAACCCTAACACCACCACACTACAGCACCTAACCCCAACACCACCACACTACAGCACCTAACCCCAACACCACCACACTACAGCACCTAACCCCACCACACTACAGCACCTAACCCCACCACACTACAGCACCTAACCCTAACACCACCACACTACAGCACCTAACCCCAACACCACCACACTACAGCACCTAACCCCAACACCACCACACTACAGCACCTAACACCAACACCACCACACTACAGCACCTAACACCAACACCACCACACTACAGCACCTAACCCCACCATACCACCATACCACCACACTACAGCACCTAACCCCAACACTACAGCACCTAACCCCAACACCACCACACTACAGGACCCTACCCCAACACCACCACACTACAGCACCTAACCCCACCACACTACAGCACCTAACCCCACCACACTACAGCACCTAACCCTAACACCACCACACTACAGCACCTAACCACCATACCACCACACTACAGCAGCTAACCCCAACACCACCACACTACAGCACCTAACCCCAACACCACCACACCACAGCACCTAACCCCAACACCACCATACCACAGGACCTAACACCACCACCACCACACCTAACCCCAACACCATCACACGTAACCCTAACCCCAACACCAGCACACTCCAGGACCTAACCGAAAGGTCGCTGGTTTGAAGCCCCGAGACGTTCTTCTCTTGAGCAAGGCAGTTAACCCTAACAACAACTGTTCCCCGGGCGCCGATGACGTGGACGTGGATTAAGGCATTTCCCGCACCTCTCTGATACCATAATAACCTTCATCTCTTGCCCATCTCTCAACCCCCCTCCCTCCCTCTCCCTCTCCCCCTTTTCTCCGCTCCCCCTCCTCCAGGACAAGCACTGGTTGATCAGACAGGCTAAGACTCCCATGACCAACTCCTCTATTGAGTTACTGGATGATGCCTTCAGGAAACGGTTAGTAGCACCTCTCTACTCCTCTTCTCTCTCTTCCTCCGTCTGTCTTCTCTCCTCCTCCTCCTCCTGTCTTCTCTCTCCTCCTCTTCCTGTCTTCTCTCTCCTCCTCCTGTCTTCTCTCTCCTCCTCCTCCTCCTGTCTTCTCTCTCCTCCTCCTCCTGCTGTCTTCTCTCTCCTCCTGTCTTCTCTCTCCTCCTCCTCCTGTCTTCTCTCCTCCTCCTCCTGCTGTCTTCTCTCCTCCTCCTCCTCCTGTCTTCTCTCCTCCTCCTCCTCCTGTCTTCTCTCTCCTCCTCCTCCCCTCCTGTCTTCTCTCCTCCTCCTCCTGCTGTCTTCTCTCCTCCTCCTCCTCCTGTCTTCTCTCCTCCTCCTCCTCCTGTCTTCTCTCTCCTCCTCCTGTCTTCTCTCTCCTCCTCCTGTCTTCTCTCCTCCTCCTCCTCCTGTCTTCTCTCCTCTTCCTCCTGCTGTCTTCTCTCCTCCTCCTCCTCCTGCTCTTCTCTCCTCCTCCTCCTCCTGCTGTCTTCTCTCCTCCTCCTCCTCCTGTCTTCTCTCTCTTCTCTCCTCTCTTCTCTCCTCCTCCTCCTGCTGTCTTCTCTCCTCCTCCTCCTGCTGTCTTCTCTCTCCTCCTCCTCCTGTCTTCTCTCCTCCTCCTCTTTTCCCCTCCTCCTCCTGCTGTCTTCTCTCTCCTCCTCCTCCTCCTGTCTTCTCTCCTCCTCCTCTGTCTTCTCTCCTCCTCCTCCTCCTGTCTTCTCTCCTCCTCCTCCTGCTGTCTCCTCTCTCCTCCTCCTCCTCCTGCTGTCTTCTCCTCCTCCTCCTCCTCCTCCTGTCTTCTCTCCTCCTGCCTTCCTCCCTCCTCCTGTTCTTCTCTCCTCTCCTCTGCTGTTCTTCTCTCTCCTCCTCCTCTCTGTCTTCTCTCCTCCTCCTCCTCCTGTCTTCTCTCCTCCTCTCTCTGCTGTCTTCTCTCCTCCTTCCTCCTCTGTCTTCTCTCCTCCTCTCCTCTGTCTTCTCTCCTCCTCTCTCCTCCTGTCTTCTCTCTCCTTCCTCCTCCTCCTCCTGCTGTCTTCTCTCTCCTCCTCCTCCTCTGTCTTCTCTCCTCCTCCTCCTCTGTATTCTCTCTCCTCCTCCTCCTGCTGTCTTCTCTCCTCTCCTCCTGTCTTCTCTCCTCCTCCTCCTCCTCCTCCTGTTTTCTCTCTCCTCCTCCTCCTCCTCCTGTCTTCTCTCCTCCTCCTCCTCCTGTCTTCTCTCTCCTCCTCCTCCTCCTGTCTTCTCTCCTCCTCCTCCTCCTCCTCCTCCTGTCTTCTCTCCTCCTCCTCCTCCTGTCTTCTCTCTCCTCCTCCTCCTCCTGTCTCCTCTCTCCTCCTCTCCTCTGTCTTCTCTCCTCCTCCTCCTCCTGTCTTCTCTCCTCCTCCTCCTCCTGTCTTCTCTCCTCCTCCTCCTCCTCCTCCTCCTGTCTTCTCTCCTCCTCCTCCTCCTGTCTTCTCTCTCCTCCTCCTCCTCCTGTCTTCTCTCTCCTCCTCCTCCTCCTCCTGTCTTCTCTCCTCCTCCTCCTCCTGTCTTCTCTCTCCTCCTCCTCCTCCTGTCTTCTCTCCTCCTCCTCCTCCTGTCTTCTCTCCTCCTCCTCCTCCTGTCTTCTCTCCTCCCTCCTCCTCTCCTGTCTTCTCTCCTCCTCCTCCTCCTCCTCCTGTCTTCTCTCCTCCTCCTCCTCCTGTCTTCTCTCCTCCTCCTCCTCTGTCTTCTCTCTCCTCCTGTCTTCTCTCTCCTCCTCCTCCTGTCTTCTCTCTCCTCCTCCTCCTGCTCCTGTCTTCTCTCCTCCTCCTGCTCCTGTCTTCTCTCCTCCTCCTGCTCCTGTCTTCTCTCTCTCCTCCTCCTCCTCCTGTCTTCTCTCTCCTCCTCCTCCTGCTCCTGTCTTCTCTCCTCCTCCTGCTCCTGTCTTCTCTCTCCTCCTCCTCCTCCTCCTGCTGTCTTCTCTCCTCCTCCTCCTGCTGTCTTCTCTCTCCTCCTCCTCCTCCTCCTCCTCCTCCTCCTCCTCCTCCTGTCTTCTCTCTCCTCCTCCTGACTTCTCTCTCCTCCTGTCTCCTCCTCCTGTTCTTCCTCTTCCTCTTCCTCTTCCTCCCGGACCACCACCTCCTCTTTTACTCTTCTGGAGCTGGTTCCCTTCCCACCCCATGTCAATCTAGCAAACCAGGCAACTAAAAGCAACTTTCTAAACAATGTTTTGGTTCATTTCTAGCTTGTTAGCCAGCTAGCTAACGTTAAGTTAGCTGGCTAGCCAGTTCAAATAATGACCATATCATATAGCTGACAACGTCTTTACTTTGGCTAATTTGTATTCATTATTACAGGAAAATAAACTCACAATAAGGTCATTATTTACAAGTTAATGGTGAGCTAATTACAGAAAATAGCTTACAGTTGGGAGTGTGACTAAATAATAATAATATGGCATTTAGCAGATGCTTTTATCCAAAGCGACTTACAGTCATGTGTGCTTACATTTTTACGTATGGGTGGTCCCGGGGATCGAACCCACTACCCTGGCGTTACAAGCGCCGTGCTCTACCAATTGAGCTACAGAGGACCACAGTTCTCAGCCATAAAAGCAGGGCATTCTACCAGAGAATTGTAGAACTTGGACACCGTCTCGTTGGCTTAACGTTATTTCCTAATTTGACTTTGGTGCAGGTCATGTTGTTCTTTACATTACCATCTCTGGTAAACTGCCCCCGGGACCACCCATACGTAAAAATGTATGCACACATGACTGTAAGTCGCTTTGGATAAAAGCGTCTGCTAAATGGCATATTATTATTATTATTATTATTATTATTATTATTATTATTATTAAACACACACTATATCACATTTTAAGTTTATTTGTCACATACACAGGATACAGAAGGTGTAAATGGTACATTGAAATGGTTACTTGCATAGTGGAGTCTTTTGTTTACACATGTAGCTAGCTAGCTAAACAATTAATCATAATCACAACTCGTTACTACCCTGCATGAATCTACAGGTAGCTAAAGCTAACCAACTAGGTTCAATGTTAGCTAGCTAGCTAACATTAGGCTATAACTAGCAATACAAATGGCTCTGAGATACGATAATATTACTACACAGATTATACACGTAACGTTAGCTAGCGAGTCTGCCAGCTAACGTTAGCTAGCTAGCTAACAGTACGCTTTAACTTGCATTGAAAACGATTTTCTGACAAAATTAGAAACATATAATATCTGAAAATGTAGCTAGATACACTCTCTTACCCGTATACATGGATGAACGCTTCTCCCTCTCTGTCACGGATGCCATGGTTGCCCTTAGTTTGAAGATGTAATCCGGAGACAGGTGTTTTTTGCAGTTCTGCCAATCCGAACTCATCTCTCAGCATGACCAGCCCATCCATTATCTCAGCCAATCATGGCTAGCGGGAAGGTTCCTCTCTGTTTCCGTGGCTAAACCAACTGGGCTCGTAATTTAAGAATTGTATTTGTATTTACAGATCCCATACAAGTTTGTTATTAAGGCACATGAAAGTTCACATGTTCCAGAAGGCATTTCTGCCCCAAAACGCATATTGATAAAACATTTTAATAATTGTTTAAATGCCTCTCCTGTGAACTAGTGATGTGCGACATACGCCTAGTTTCCTGAAACGAGTCACCTTTATGAGTTATAATGTGTGTCCCCCCCCCCACTAGGTGGCGTACTCTGCTGTCAGTGGATGACCTGGTGGAGAAGGTGGTTAAGAGGTTAGAGGTCAGAGGTGAATTGGAGAACACTTACATCATCTTCACCTCAGACAACGGATACCACACAGGTACACACACCTCTCACAGACAGGTACACACACAGACACACACACACACACACACACACACACACACACACACCGCATACAGAAAAGTAAACATCTCCACCTCTAAGAGGATAGCTGTCACTCAGCTGACTCCTCCCCCAAGTCAGTTCTCTCTCCCCTGGATAAGAGGCAGCTCTCTCCCCCCAGGTCAGTTCTCTCTCCCCCTGGATAAGAGGCAGCTCTCTCCCCCCCAGGTCAGTTCTCTCTCCCCCTGGATAAGAGGCAGCTCTCTCCCCCCAGGTCAGTTCTCTCTCCCCCTGGATAAGAGGCAGCTCTCTCCCCCAGGTCAGTTCTCTCTCCCCCTGGATAAGAGGCAGCTCTCTCCCCCAGGTCAGTTCTCTCTTCCCCCTGGATAAGAGGCAGCTCTCTCCCCCCAGGTCAGTTCTCTCTCCCCCTGGATAAGAGGCAGCTCTCTCCCCCCAGGTCAGTTCTCTCTCCCCCTGGATAAGAGGCAGCTCTCTCCCCCCAGGTCAGTTCTCTCTCCCCCTGGATAAGAGGCAGCTCTCCCCCCAGGTCAGTTCTCTCTCCCCCCTGGATAAGAGGCAGCTCTCTCCCCCCAGGTCAGTTCTCTCTCCCCCTGGATAAGAGGCAGCTCCCCCAGGTCAGTTCTCTCTCCCCCCTGGATAAGAGGCAGCTCTCTCCCCCCAGGTCAGTTCTCTCTCCCCCTGGATAAGAGGCAGCTCTCTCCCCCCAGGTCAGTTCTCTCCCCCCTGGATAAGAGGCAGCTCTCTCCCCCCAGGTCAGTTCTCTCTCCCCCTGGATAAGAGGCAGCTCTCTCCCCCCAGGTCAGTTCTCTCTCCCCCTGGATAAGAGGCAGCTCTCTCCCCCAGGTCAGTTCTCTCTCCCCCCTGGATAAGAGGCAGCTCTCTCCCCCCAGGTCAGTTCTCTCTTCCCCTGGATAAGAGGCAGCTCTCTCCCCCCAGGTCAGTTCTCTCTCCCCCTGGATAAGAGGCAGCTCTCTCCCCCAGGTCAGTTCTCTCTCCCCCTGGATAAGAGGCAGCTCTCTCCCCCCAGGTCAGTTCTCTCTCCCCCTGGATAAGAGGCAGCTCTCTCCCCCCAGGTCAGTTCTCTCTCCCCCTGGATAAGAGGCAGCTCTCTCCCCCAGGTCAGTTCTCTCTCCCCCTGGATAAGAGGCAGCTCTCTCCCCCCAGGTCAGTTCTCTCTCCCCCTGGATAAGAGGCAGCTCTCTCCCCCCAGGTCAGTTCTCTCTCCCCCTGGATAAGAGGCAGCTCTCTCCCCCCAGGTCAGTTCTCTCTCCCCCTGGATAAGAGGCAGCTCTCTCCCCCAGGTCAGTTCTCTCTCCCCCTGGATAAGAGGCAGCTCTCTCCCCCCAGGTCAGTTCTCTCTCCCCCTGGATAAGAGGCAGCTCTCCCCCCAGGTCAGTTCTCTCTCCCCCTGGATAAGAGGCAGCTCTCTCCCCCAGGTCAGTTCTCTCTCCCCCTGGATAAGAGGCAGCTCTCTCCCCCCAGGTCAGTTCTCTCTCCCCCCTGGATAAGAGGCAGCTCTCTCCCCCAGGTCAGTTCTCTCTCCCCCTGGATAAGAGGCAGCTCTCTCCCCCAGGTCAGTTCTCTCCCCCTGGATAAGAGGCAGCTCTCTCCCCCCAGGTCAGTTCTCTCTCCCCCAGGTCAGTTCTCCCCCTGGATAAGAGGCAGCTCTCTCCCCCCAGGTCAGTTCTCTCTCCCCCTGGATAAGAGGCAGCTCTCTCCCCCCAGGTCAGTTCTCTCTCCCCCTGGATAAGAGGCAGCTCTCTCCCCCCAGGTCAGTTCTCTCTCCCCCTGGATAAGAGGCAGCTCTCCTCCCCCAGGTCAGTTTCTCTCTCCCCTGGATAAGAGGCAGCTCTCTCCCCCCAGGTCAGTTCTCTCTCCCCCTGGATAAGAGGCAGCTCTCCCCCCAGGTCAGTTCTCTCTCCCCCTGGATAAGAGGCAGCTCTCTCCCCCCAGGTCAGTTCTCTCTCTCCCCCTGGATAAGAGGCAGCTCTCTCCCCCCAGGTCAGTTCTCTCTCCCCCTGGATAAGAGGCAGCTCTCTCCCCCCAGGTCAGTTCTCTCTCCCCCTGGATAAGAGGCAGCTCTCTCCCCCCCAGGTCAGTTCTCTCTCCCCCTGGATAAGAGGCAGCTCTCTCCCCCAGGTCAGTTCTCTCCTGGATAAGAGGCAGCTCTCTCCCCCAGGTCAGTTCTCTCCCCCCTGGATAAGAGGCAGCTCTCCCCCCAGGTCAGTTCTCTCTCCCCCTGGATAAGAGGCAGCTCTCTCCCCCCAGGTCAGTTCTCTCTCCCCCTGGATAAGAGGCAGCTCTCTCCCCCCAGGTCAGTTCTCTCTCCCCCTGGATAAGAGGCAGCTCTCTCCCCCCCAGGTCAGTTCTCTCTCCCCCTGGATAAGAGGCAGCTCTCTCCCCCCAGGTCAGTTCTCTCTCCCCCTGGATAAGAGGCAGCTCTCTCCCCCCAGGTCAGTTCTCTCTCCCCCTGGATAAGAGGCAGCTCTCTCCCCCCAGGTCAGTTCTCTCTCCCCCTGGATAAGAGGCAGCTCTCTCTCCCCCAGGTCAGTTCTCTCTCCCCCTGGATAAGAGGCAGCTCTCTCCCCCCAGGTCAGTTCTCTCTCCCCCTGGATAAGAGGCAGCTCTCTCCCCCCAGGTCAGTTCTCTCTCCCCCTGGATAAGAGGCAGCTCTCTCCCCCCAGGTCAGTTCTCTCTCCCCCTGGATAAGAGGCAGCTCTCCCCCCCAGGTCAGTTCTCTCTCCCCCCTGGATAAGAGGCAGCTCTCTCCCCCCAGGTCAGTTCTCTCTCCCCCTGGATAAGAGGCAGCTCTCTCCCCCAGGTCAGTTCTCTCTCCCCCTGGATAAGAGGCAGCTCTCTCCCCCAGGTCAGTTCTCTCTCCCCCTGGATAAGAGGCAGCTCTCTCCCCCCAGGTCAGTTCTCTCTCCCCCTGGATAAGAGGCAGCTCTCTCCCCCCCGGTCAGTTCTCTCTCCCCCCTGGATAAGAGGCAGCTCTCTCCCCCCAGGTCAGTTCTCTCTCCCCCTGGATAAGAGGCAGCTCTCTCCCCCCAGGTCAGTTCTCTCTCCCCCTGGATAAGAGGCAGCTCTCTCCCCCCAGGTCAGTTCTCTCTCCCCCTGGATAAGAGGCAGCTCTCTCCCCCCCAGGTCAGTTCTCTCTCCCCCTGGATAAGAGGCAGCTCTCTCCCCCCCCAGGTCAGTTCTCTCTCCCCCCTGGATAAGAGGCAGCTCTCTCCCCCCAGGTCAGTTCTCTCTCCCCCCTGGATAAGAGGCAGCTCTCTCCCCCAGGTCAGTTCTCTCTCCCCCCTGGATAAGAGGCAGCTCTCTCCCCCAGGTCAGTTCTCTCTCCCCCTGGATAAGAGGCAGCTGTATGAGTCTGATATAAGAGTTCCTCTACTGATCCGAGGGCCCAACATCAAGCCTAACCAGACCACCGGGCTAGCGGTCCAGAACGTTGACCTGGGTCCTACCATCCTGGACATGGCTGGTTATAACGTCAACAAGACTACCATGGATGGCATGTCCTTCCTGCCTGTCCTGGTGAGAATCCATACAGCAACCACAACTATACTATAACGTCTAGTACAACACAGTCTAGTACAACACAGTCTAGTACAACACAGTCTAGTACAACACAGTCTATTACAACACAGTCTAGTACAACACAGTCTAGTACAACACAGTCTATTACAACACAGTCTAGTACAACACAGTATATTACACCACAGTCTATTACAACAGTCTAGTACAACACATCTAGTACAACACAGTCTAGTACAACACAGTCTATTACAACACAGTCTATTACAACACAGTCTAGTACAACACAGTCTAGTACAACACATCTAGTACAACACAGCCTAGTACAACACAGTCTAGTACAACACAGCCTAGTACAACACAGTCTAGTACAACACAGTATATTACAACACAGTCTAGTACAACACAGTCTATTACAACACAGTCTAGTACAACACAGTCTAGTACAACACAGTCTAGTACAACACAGTCTAGTACAACACATCTAGTACAACACAGCCTAGTACAACACAGCCTAGTACAACACAGTCTAGTACAACACATCTAGTACAACACAGCCTAGTACAACACAGCCTAGTACAACACAGTCTATTACAACACAGCCTAGTACAACACAGTCTAGTACAACACAGTCTAGTACAACACAGCCTAGTACAACACAGTCTAGTACAACACAGTATATTACAACACAGTCTAGTACAACACAGTCTAGTACAACACAGTCTAGTACAACACAGTCTAGTACAACACATCTAGTACAACACAGCCTAGTACAACACAGCCTAGTACAACACAGCCTAGTACAACACAGTCTAGTACAACACATCTAGTACAACACAGCCTAGTACAACACAGTCTATTACAACACAGCCTAGTACAACACAGTCTAGTACAACACAGTCTAGTACAACACAGTCTATTACAACAGTCTAGTACAACACAGTCTATTACAACACAGTCTATTACAACACAGCCTAGTACACCACAGTCTATTACAACACAGCCTAGTACAACACAGCCTAGTACAACACAGTCTATTACAACACAGTCTATTACAACACAGTCTATTACAACACAGTCTAGTACAACACAGTCTAGTACAACACAGTCTATTACAACAGTCTAGTACAACACAGTCTATTACAGCACAGTCTATTACAACACAGCCTAGTACACCACAGTCTATTACAACACAGCCTAGTACAACACAGTCTAGTACAACACAGTCTAGTACAACACAGTCTATTACAACAGTCTAGTACAACACAGTCTATTACAACACAGTCTAGTACAACACAGTCTATTACAACACAGCCTAGTACACCACAGTCTATTACAACACAGCCTAGTACAACACAGTCTAGTACAACACAGTCTAGTACAACACAGTCTAGTACAACACAGTCTAGTACAACACAGTCTATTACAACAGTCTAGTACAACACAGTCTATTACAACACAGTCTAGTACAACACAGTCTATTACAACACAGCCTAGTACAACACAGCCTAGTACAACACAGTCTAGTACAACACAGTCTAGTACAACACAGTCTATTACAACACAGTCTATTACAACAGTCTAGTACAACACAGTCTAGTACAACACAGTCTATTACAACAGTCTAGTACAACACAGTCTAGTACAACACAGTCTATTACAACAGTCTAGTACAACACAGTCTATTACAACACAGTCTAGTACAACACAGCCTAGTACAACACAGCCTAGTACAACACAGTCTATTACAACACAGTCTAGTACAACACAGTCTAGTACAACACAGTCTAGTACAACACAGTCTAGTACAACACAGTCTAGTACAACACAGTCTAGACATGGTGGTAGTTGTGTGTTCTGTGAACAGTGTGTAACTGGTATTCATCTGAATCCTGTGTGTGTATTCTGTGAACAGTGTGTAAATGGTATTCATCTGAATCCTGTGTGTGTGTTCTGTGAACAGTGTGTAACTTGTATTCATCTGAATCCTGTGTGTGTGTTCTGTGAACAGTGTGTAACTGGTATTCATCTGAATCCTGTGTGTGTGTTCTGTGAACAGTGTGTAACTGGTATTCATCTTAATCCTGTGTGTGTGTTCTGTGAACAGTGTGTAACTGGTATTCATCTGAATCCTGTGTGTGTATTCTGTGAACAGTGTGTAACTGGTATTCATCTGAATCCTGTGTGTGTATTCTGTGAACAGTGTGTAACTGGTATTCATCTGAATCCTGTGTGTGTTCTGTGAACAGTGTGTAACTGGTATTCATCTGAATCCTGTGTGTGTGTTCTGTGAACAGTGTGTAACTGGTATTCATCTGAATCCTGTGTGTGTGTTCTGTGAACAGTGTGTAACTGGTATTCATCTGAATCCTGTGTGTGTGTTCTGTGAACAGTGTGTAACTGGTATTCATCTGAATCCTGTGTGTGTGTTCTGTGAACAGTGTGTAACTGGTATTCATCTGAATCCTGTGTGTGTGTTCTGTGTGTGTCAGGGGGGATCAGTGAACAGCTCAACCTGGAGGACAGACTTCCTGGTGGAGTATGAAGGGGAGGGGTCTGATGTGGCTGATCCAGCTTGCCCCCTGCTGGGCCCGGGGGTCTCCGAGTGTTTCCCTGACTGTGTGTGTGAGGATTCCTTTAACAACACGTACGCCTGCGTTCGGACCGTCAGCCCCTTTACCAACCTCCAGTACTGCGAGTTTGATGACAACGAGGTAACAGAGGGAGAGAACTATCACCTTTAGTCACAATATGTTTGTGTTAGGGATGTGTATATGTCTCACCCATAGAAATAGAATGAAGTTCCTGCTTTACTGCTGTGGGGACACTCAACATGGCCGCCAGTCCACCCATAGAAATATAATGAAGTTCCTGCTGTACTGCTATGGGGACACTCAACATGGCCGCCAGTCCACCCATAGAAATAGAATGAAGTTCCTGCTTTACTGCTGTGGGGACACTCAACATGGCCGCCAGTCCACCCATAGAAATAGAATGAAGTTCCTGCTTTACTGCTGTGGGGACACTCAACATGGCCGCCAGTCCACCCATAGAAATAGAATGAAGTTCCTGCTTTACTGCTATGGGGACACTCAACATGGCCGCCAGTCCACCCATAGAAATAGAATGAAGTTCCTGCTTTACTGCTATGGGGACACTCAACATGGCCGCCAGTCCACCCATAGAAATAGAATGAAGTTCCTGCTTTACTGCTATGGGGACACTCAACATGGCCGCCAGTCCACCCATAGAAATAGAATGAAGTTCCTGCTTTACTGCTATGGGGACACTCAACATGGCCGCCAGTCCACCCATAGAAATAGAATGAAGTTCCTGCTTTACTGCTATGGGGACACTCAACATGGCCGCCAGTCCACCCATAGAAATAGAATGAAGTTCCTGCTGTACTGCTATGGGGACACTCAACATGGCCGCCAGTCCACCCATATAAATAGAATGAAGTTCCTGCTGTACTGCTATGGGGACACTCAACATGGCCGCCAGTCCACCCATAGAAATAGAATGAAGTTCCTGCTTTACTGCTATGGGGACACTCAACATGGCCGCCAGTCAACCCATAGAAATAGAATGAAGTTCCTGCTGTACTGCTATGGGGACACTCAACATGGCCGCCAGTCCACCCATAGAAATAGAATGAAGTTCCTGCTGTACTGCTATGGGGACACTCAACATGGCCGCCAGTCCACCCATAGAAATAGAATGAAGTTCCTGCTGTACTGCTATGGGGACACTCAACATGGCCGCCAGTCCACCCATAGAAATAGAATGAAGTTCCTGCTGTACTGCTATGGGGACACTCAACATGGCCGCCAGTCCACCCATAGAAATAGAATGAAGTTCCTGCTGTACTGCTATGGGGACACTCAACATGGCCGCCAGTCCACCCATAGAAATAGAATGAAGTTCCTGCTGTACTGCTATGGGGACACTCAACATGGCCGCCAGTCCACCCATAGAAATAGAATGAAGTTCCTGCTGTACTGCTATGGGGACACTCAACATGGCCGCCAGTCCACCCATAGAAATAGAATGAAGTTCCCTGCTGTACTGCTATGGGGACACTCAACATGGCCGCCAGTCCACCCATAGAAATAGAATGAAGTTCCTGCTGTACTGCTATGGGGACACTCAACATGGCCGCCAGTCCACCCATAGAAATAGAATGAAGTTCCTGCTTTACTGCTATGGGGACACTCAACATGGCCGCCAGTCCACCCATAGAAATAGAATGAAGTTCCTGCTGTACTGCTATGGGGACACTCAACATGGCCGCCAGTCCACCCATAGAAATAGAATGAAGTTCCTGCTTTACTGCTATGGGGACACTCAACATGGCCGCCAGTCCACCCATAGAAATAGAATGAAGTTCCTGCTTTACTGCTATGGGGACACTCAACATGGCCGCCAGTCCACCCATAGAAATAGAATGAAGTTCCTGCTTTACTGCTATGGGGACACTCAACATGGCCGCCAGTCCACCCATAGAAATAGAATGAAGTTCCTGCTGTACTGCTATGGGGACACTCAACATGGCCGCCAGTCCACCCATAGAAATAGAATGAAGTTCCTGCTGTACTGCTATGGGGACACTCAACATGGCCGCCAGTCCACCCATAGAAATAGAATGAAGTTCCTGCTTTACTGCTATGGGGACACTCAACATGGCCGCCAGTCCACCCATAGAAATAGAATGAAGTTCCTGCTGTACTGCTATGGGGACACTCAACATGGCCGCCAGTCCACCCATAGAAATAGAATGAAGTTCCTGCTGTACTGCTATGGGGACACTCAACATGGCCGCCAGTCCACCCATAGAAATAGAATGAAGTTCTTGCTGTACTGCTATGGGGACACTCAACATGGCCGCCAGTCCACCCATAGAAATAGAATGAAGTTCCTGCTTTACTGCTATGGGGACACTCAACATGGCCGCCAGTCCACCCATAGAAATAGAATGAAGTTCCTGCTGTACTGCTATGGGGACACTCAACATGGCCGCCAGTCCACCCATAGAAATAGAATGAAGTTCCTGCTTTACTGCTATGGGGACACTCAACATGGCCGCCAGTCCACCCATAGAAATAGAATGAAGTTCCTGCTGTACTGCTATGGGGACACTCAACATGGCCGCCAGTCCACCCATAGAAATAGAATGAAGTTCCTGCTTTACTGCTATGGGGACACTCAACATGGCCGCCAGTCCACCCATAGAAATAGAATGAAGTTCCTGCTGTACTGCTATGGGGACACTCAACATGGCCGCCAGTCCACCCATAGAAATAGAATGAAGTTCCTGCTGTACTGCTATGGGGACACTCAACATGGCCGCCAGTCCACCCATAGAAATAGAATGAAGTTCCTGCTTTACTGCTATGGGGACACTCAACATGGCCGCCAGTCCACCCATAGAAATAGAATGAAGTTCCTGCTGTACTGCTATGGGGACACTCAACATGGCCGCCAGTCCACCCATAGAAATAGAATGAAGTTCCTGCTGTACTGCTATGGGGACACTCAACATGGCCGCCAGTCCACCCATAGAAATAGAATGAAGTTCCTGCTTTACTGCTATGGGGACACTCAACATGGCCGCCAGTCCACCCATAGAAATAGAATGAAGTTCCTGCTGTACTGCTATGGGGACACTCAACATGGCCGCCAGGCCACCCTACTAACTAACTCTCTCTCTCTCTCTCTCTCTCTCTCTGTCTGTCTGTCTGTCTGTCTGTGTCACAGGTGTTTGTAGAGGTATATAACATGACAGCAGACCCCTACCAGCTCAGTAACCTGGCGAAGACCATTGACCAGGAGGTCCTGGAGAAGATGAACCACAGACTGATGATGCTGCAGTCCTGTTCTGGACCGTCCTGTAGGACCCCTGGAGTCTACGACACACGGTACGCACAGACACACCACCACCACCACGCACAGTACACAGACCAACCACCCAGCTCTAACCCTCTCCTCTCCTCTCCTCAGACCATCCAGCTCTAACCCTCTCCTCAGACCACCCAGCTCTAACCCTCTCCTCTCCTCAGACCACCCAGCTCTAACCCACCCCCTCTCCTCTCCTCAGACCACCCAGCTCTAACCCTCTCCTCTCCTCAGACCACCCAGCTCTAACCCTCTCCTCTTCTCTCCTCAGACCACCCAGCTCTAACCCTCTCCTCAGACCACCCAGCTCTAACCCTCTCCTCAGACCACCCAGCTCTAACCCTCTCCTCAGACCACCCAGCTCTAACCCTCTCCTCAGACCACCCAGCTCTAACCCTCTCCTCTCCTCTCCTCAGACCACCCAGCTCTAACCCTCTCCTCTCCTCTCCTCAGACCACCCAGCTCTAACCCTCTCCTCTCCTCTCCTCAGACCACCCAGCTCTAACCCTCTCCTCTCCTCTCCTCAGACCACCCAGCTCTAACCCTCTCCTCTCCTCAGACCACCCAGCTCTAACCCTCTCCTCTCCTCAGACCACCCAGCTCTAACCCTCTCCTCTTCTCTCCTCAGACCACCCAGCTCTAACCCTCTCCTCAGACCACCCAGCTCTAACCCTCTCCTCAGACCACCCAGCTCTAACCCTCTCCTCAGACCACCCAGCTCTAACCCTCTCCTCAGACCACCCAGCTCTAACCCTCTCCTCAGACCACCCAGCTCTAACCCTCTCCTCTCCTCAGACCACCCAGCTCTAACCCTCTCCTCTCCTCAGACCACCCAGCTCTAACCCTCTCCTCTCCTCAGACCACCCAGCTCTAACCCTCTCCTCAGACCACCCAGCTCTAACCCTCTCCTCAGACCACCCAGCTCTAACCCTCTCCTCAGACCACCCAGCTCTAACCCTCTCCTCAGCCCACCCAGCTCTAACCCCCTCTCCTCAGACCACCCAGCTCTAACCCACCCCTCTCCTCAGACCACCCAGCGCTAACCCACCCCTCTCCTCAGACCACCCAGCGCTAACCCACCCTCTCCTCAGACCACCCAGCGCTAACCCACCCCTCTCCTCAGACCACCCAGCTCTAACCCTCTCCTCTCCTCTCCTCAGACCACCCAGCTCTAACCCTCTCCTCTCCTCAGACCACCCAGCTCTAACCCTCTCCTCTCCTCAGACCACCCAGCTCTAACCCTCTCCTCTCCTCAGACCACCCAGCTCTAACCCTCTCCTCTCCTCAGACCACCCAGCTCTAACCCTCTCCTCTCCTCAGACCACCCAGCTCTAACCCTCTCCTCTCCTCAGACCACCCAGCTCTAACCCTCTCCTCTCCTCAGACCACCCAGCTCTAACCCTCTCCTCTCCTCAGACCACCCAGCTCTAACCCTCTCCTCTCCTCAGACCACCCAGCTCTAACCCTCTCCTCTCCTCAGACCACCCAGCTCTAACCCTCTCCTCTCCTCAGACCACCCAGCTCTAACCCTCTCCTCTCCTCAGACCACCCAGCTCTAACCCTCTCCTCTCCTCAGACCACCCAGCTCTAACCCTCTCCTCCTCAGACCACCCAGCTCTAACCCTCTCCTCTCCTCAGACCACCCAGCTCTAACCCACCCCTCTCCTCTCCTCAGACCACCCAGCTCTAACCCTCTCCTCCCAGACCACCCAGCTCTAACCCTCTCCTCTCCTCAGACCACCCAGCTCTAACCCTCTCCTCTCCTCAGACCACCCAGCTCTAACCCTCTCCTCTCCTCAGACCACCCAGCTCTAACCCTCTCCTCTCCTCAGACCACCCAGCTCTAACCCTCTCCTCTCCTCAGACCACCCAGCTCTAACCCTCTCCTCTCCTCAGACCACCCAGCTCTAACCCTCTCCTCTCCTCAGACCACCCAGCTCTAACCCTCTCCTCTCCTCAGACCACCCAGCTCTAACCCTCTCCTCTCCTCTCCTCAGACCACCCAGCTCTAACCCTCTCCCTCAGACCACCCAGCTCTAACCCTCTCCTCTCCTCAGACCACCCAGCTCTAACCCTCTCCTCTCCTCTCCTCAGACCACCCAGCTCTAACCCTCTCCTCTCCTCAGACCACCCAGCTCTAACCCTCTCCTCTCCTCAGACCACCCAGCTCTAACCCTCTCCTCTCCTCAGACCACCCAGCTCTAACCCTCTCCTCTCCTCTCCTCAGACCACCCAGCTCTAACCCTCTCCTCTCCTCAGACCACCCAGCTCTAACCCTCTCCTCTCCTCAGACCACCCAGCTCTAACCCTCTCCTCTCCTCAGACCACCCAGCTCTAACCCTCTCCTCTCCTCAGACCACCCAGCTCTAACCCTCTCCTCTCCTCAGACCACCCAGCTCTAACCCTCTCCCTCTCCTCAGACCACCCAGCTCTAACCCTCTCCTCTCCTCAGACCACCCAGCTCTAACCCTCTCCTCTCCTCTCCTCAGACCACCCAGCTCTAACCCTCTCCTCTCCTCAGACCACCCAGCTCTAACCCTCTCCTCTCCTCAGACCACCCAGCTCTAACCCTCTCCTCTCCTCTCCTCAGACCACCCAGCTCTAACCCTCTCCTCTCCTCAGACCACCCAGCTCTAACCCAACCCTCTCCTCTCCTCAGACCACCCAGCTCTAACCCTCTCCTCTCCTCAGACCACCCAGCTCTAACCCTCTCCTCTCCTCAGACCACCCAGCTCTAACTCTCTCCTCTCCTCAGACCACCCAGCTCTAACCCTCTCTCCTCTCCTCAGACCACCCAGCTCTAACCCTCTCCTTCCTCTCCTCAGACCACCCAGCTCTAACCCACCCCTCTCCTCTCCTCTCCTCAGACCACCCAGCTCTAACCCTCTCCTCTCCTCTCCTCAGACCACCCAGCTCTAACCCTCTCCTCTCCTCTCCTCAGACCACCCAGCTCTAACCCTCTCCTCTCCTCTCCTCAGACCACCCAGCTCTAACCCTCTCTCCTCTCCTCAGACCACCCAGCTCTAACCCTCTCCTCTCCTCTCCTCAGACCACCCAGCTCTAACCCTCTCCTCTCCTCTCCTCAGACCACCCAGCTCTAACCCTCTCCTCTCCTCAGACCACCCAGCTCTAACCCTCTCCTCTCCTCAGACCACCCAGCTCTAACCCTCTCCTCTCCTCTCCTCTCCTCAGACCACCCAGCTCTAACCCTCTCCTCAGACCACCCAGCTCTAACCCTCTCCTCTCCTCAGACCACCCAGCTCTAACCCTCTCCTCTCCTCAGACCACCCAGCTCTAACCCTCTCCTCTCCTCAGACCACCCAGCTCTAACCCTCCCTCTCCTCAGACCACCCAGCTCTAACCCTCTCCTCTCCTCTCCTCAGACCACCCAGCTCTAACCCTCTCCTCTCTACAGACCACACAGCTCTAACCCTCTCCTCTCCTCTCCTCTCCTCAGACCACCCAGCTCTAACCCTCTCCTCTCCTCAGACCACCCAGCTCTAACCCTCTCCTCTCCTCAGACCACCCAGCTCTAACCCTCTCCTCTCCTCAGACCACCCAGCTCTAACCCTCTCCTCTCCTCAGACCACCCAGCTCTAACCCTCTCCTCTCCTCAGACCACCCAGCTCTAACCCTCTCCTCTCCTCAGACCACCCAGCTCTAACCCTCTCCTCTCCTCAGACCACCCAGCTCTAACCCTCTCCTCTCCTCTCCTCAGACCACCCAGCTCTAACCCTCTCCTCTTCTCTCTGCAGGTATAATTTTGATCCTCGTCTGATGTTCAGTAACAGGAGCCACCGGAGCAACAGGCTGAGACGGGGCCTGAAATAAGGAGATGAGAAAGGGAGGAGAGAGAGAGGAGGGCTGTCTGAGCCCATCCTGCTGTTACCTAGTGGCTGAGACTTCAGCCCAGTTGGGGTCAGAGGGGGACCTGCTGTCCACTCCACACTACAGCACTTTTAACAGGGAGGCCTTTGTCTGTACACAACACACCCCGTCTACCCTGTGTGTGTGTGTGTGTGTGTGTGTGTGTGTGTGTGTGTGTGTGTGTGTGTGTGTGTGTGTGTGTGGTACAGTAGCACCCAGTGATTCTGTTTATTTTAAGACATGGTTTGACTGATTTAATTTGACATGTTGTGTTCGCTAATTATATGAGGAAAATAAATTACTACAAATCAGCTGTTTTTCCAAATCATTAACAAGTCGTGACCGGCTACAGCAGGACTAGAAACCAAACACGTTGTTTCTCTTTCTCCCAGCAGGACTAGAAACCAAACACGTTGTTTCTCTTTCTCCCAGTAGGACTAGAAACCAAACACGTTGTTTCTCTTTCTCCCAGCAGGACTAGAGATAATGTATTGGGTCATTTTGGAGTCACTTTTATTGGAAATAGTAATATAATGTTTCTAAAGACTTCTACATGAATGTGGATGCTACCATGGTTACGGATAATCCGGAATGAAGTGTGGATGCTACCATGGTTACGGATGATCCGGAATGAAGCGTGGATGCTACCATGGTTACGGATAATCCGGAATGAAGTGTGGATGCTACCATGGTTACGGATGATCCGGAATGAAGCGTGGATGCTACCATGGTTACGGATAATCCGGAATGAAGCGTGAATAATTCCACATTTAATAATGTAGAAGTTGTTTAGAAACATTCTATTCTTATTTACAATAAAAGTGACTCCAAAATGACACTTTTATTTACCGTTCATTTCTATTGGACACAAGATATAATCTGAAACACAACCAAAACAAACAGCAAATGCATCCAACAAGTTTGTAGAGTCACAAGCTTGATGTAATCATTGTGTTCTAGGAATATGGGACCAAATACTTAAATTTTGACTACTTTAATACACAAACAAGTGAATTTGTCCCAATACTTTTGGTCCCCTAAAATGGGGGGGACTATGTACAAAAAGTGCTGTAATTTCTAAACGGTTCACCCTCAAATTAAAGATGACAGTCTGCACTTTAACCTCACAGTCATTGTATCAAGTGTTGGAGTGTACAGAGCCAAAACAAACAGAAATGTGTCACTGTCTCAATACTTTTGGAGATCACTGTATGTACTGTTGTGGCGTCATTTGGACATATTTACAGACCTTACAGTTCTGAGACATGTATCTGTAGTGGTACGGCCGGAAACAGTGGAGCGGTCAGGGAGACGGAGGGCCTTTTAAACTAACTGAATATGTTCTGATGATGGTCGTAGCTGTAAGGTCAGAGATTTGCAACCAGCATCAACTTTGTGTGTTTGGAATTCCCAGATAGTTTCTTGTTGACTATAACTCCTGATCTTTTCAGCAACATCTTTATTGCTAGCTAGCTACAGGGTGCATTTAGTTATTTTAGAGAAATAACGTCAATCACTCGGCTAACCTGTCAATCACACAGCTAACCTGTCAATCACACAGCTAACCTGTCAATCACACGGCTAACCTGTCAATCACCGCATTAACCTGTCAATCACACGCTAACCTGTCAATCACACAGCTAACCTGTCAATCACACAGCTAACCTGTCAATCACACAGCTAACCTGTCAATCACACAGCTAACCTGTCAATCACACAGCTAACCTGTCAATCACACAGCTAACCTGTCAATCACACAGCTAACCTGTCAATCACACAGCTAACCTGTCAATCACATCATTCAACCATCTCAGTATCCATTGTCCAGCCTCTGTCTCAGCTCACTGATGCACTTTCCAATCTGTCCAAACGGTTCCATGGTTTTGCAAATTTTTTTTTCCCGATTTAGTAGTTTTTGTTATGCGATTGTTATACATTTCTGGCTTGCGTTGCTTGTCCAATAAACTAAAGGTATTCTGAAATCACTGCCTGGTTCGTGGCGTTTTTTTTCAGTGTGTTTAAAATGTACTGTTGGAAAACCGAGATCTTACCACAGTCATAGTTAAACATGGACAGTGAGGGGAAAAAGGATTTGATCCCCCTGCTGATCAGCTGGATCTGAGGACCCATGCCAAATCTTTTTAGTCTCCTGAGGGGGAATAGGCTTTGTCGTGCCCTCTTCACGACTGTCTTGGTGTGTTTGGACCATGATAGTTTGTTGGTGATGTGGACACCAAGGAACTTGAAGCTCTCAACCTGTTCCACTACAGCCCCATCGATGTGAACGGGGGCGTGCTCGGCCCTCCTTTTCCTGTGGTCCACAATCATCTCCTTTGTCTTGGTCACGTTGAGGGAGAGGTTGTTATCCTGGCACCACATGGCCAGGTCTCTGACCTCCTCCCTATAGGCTGTCTCATCGTTGTCGGTGATCAGGCCTACCACTGTTGTGTCGTCGGCAAACTTAATGATGGTGTTGGAGAGTCGTGCCTGGCCATGCAGTCATGGGTGAACAAGGGAGTACAGGAGGGGGACTGAGCACGCACCCCCTGAGGGGCCCCGTGTTGAGGATCAGTGTGGCAGATGTGTTGTTACCTACCCTTACCTCCAGGATCCAGTTGCAGAGGGAGGTGTTTAGTCCCAGGATCCTTAGCTTAGTGATGAGCTTAGAGGGCACTATGGTGTTGAATGCTGAGCTGTAGTCAATGAATAGCATTCTCACGTAGGTGTTCCTCTTGTCCAGGTGGGAAAGGGCAGTGTGGAGTGCAATAGAGATTGCATCATCTGTGAATCTGTTGGGGCGGTATGCAAATTGGAGTGGGGTCTAGGGTTTCTGGGATAATGGTGTTGATGTGAGCCATGACCAGCCTTTCAAAGCACTTCATGGCTACAGACGTCAGTGCTACGGGTCGGTAGTCATTTAGGCAGGTTATCTTAGAGTCCTTGGGCACGGGGACTATGGTGGTCTGCTTGAAACATGTTGGTATTACAGACTCAGTCAGGGACATGTTGAAAATGTCAGTGAAGACACTTGCCAGTTGGTCAGCACATGCTCGGAGTACACGTCCTGGTAATCCGTCTGACCTGCTTAAAAGTCAATCAATCAATCAATTTTATTTTATATAGCCCTTCTTACATCAGCTAATATCTCGAAGTGCTGTACAGAAACCCAGCCTAAAACCCCAAACAGCTAGTAATGCAGGTGTAGAAGCACGGTGGCTAGGAAAAACTCCCTAGAAAGGCGAAAACCTAGGAAGAAACCTAGAGAGGAACCAGGCTATGAGGGGTGGCCAGTCCTCTTCTGGCTGTGCCGGGTGAAGATTATAACAGAACCATGCCAAGATGTTCAAAAATGTTCATAAGTGACAAGCATGGTCAAATAATAATCAGGAATAAATCTCAGTTGGCTTTTCATAGCCGATCATTAAGAGTTGAAAACAGCAGGTCTGGGACAGGTAGGGGTTCCATAACCGCAGGCAGAACAGTTGAAACTGGAATAGCAGCAAGGCCAGGCGGACTGGGGACAGCAAGGAGTCACCACGGCCGGTAGTCCCGACGTATGGTCCTAGGTGCTCAGGTCTCTCAGTTGGCTTTTCATAGCCGATCATTAAGAGTTGAAAACAGCAGGTCTGGGACAGGTAGGGGTTTCGTAACCGCAGGCAGAACAGTTGAAACTGGAATAGCAGCAAGGCCAGGCGGACTGGGGACAGCAAGGTGTCATCATGCCCGGTAGTCCTGACGTATGGTCCTAGGGCTCAGGTTCTCAGAGAGAAAGAGAGAACGAGAGAATTAGAGAGAGCATACTTAAATTCACACAGGACACTGGATAAGACAGGAGAAGTACTCCAGGTATAACCAACTAACCCCAGCCCCCCGACACATAAACTACTGCAGCATAAATACTGGAGGCTGAGACAGGAGCGGTCCGGAGACACTGTGGCCCCATCCAAAGAAACCCCCGGACAGGGCCAAACAGGAAGGATATAACCCCACCCACTCTGCCAAAGCACAGCCCCCGCACCACTAGAGGGATATCCTCAACCACCAACTTACAATCCTGAGACAAGGCCGAGTATAGCCCACAGAGGTCTCACCACAGCACAAACCAAGGGGAGCGCCAACCCAGACAGGAAGATCACGTCAGTAACTCAACCCACTCAAGTGACGCACCCCTCCCAGGGACGGCATGAAAGAGCACCAGCAAGCCAGTGACTCAGCCCCTGCAACAGGGTTAGAGGCAGAGAACCCCCAGTGGAGAGGGGAACCGGCCCGGCAGAGACAGCAAGGGCTGTTCGTTGCTCCAGAGCCTTTCCGTTCACCTTCACACTCCTGGGCCAGACTACACTCAATCATATGACCTACTGAAGAGATAAGTCTTCAGTAAAGACTTAAAGGTTGAGACCGAGTCTGCGTCTCTCACATGGGTAGGCAGACTGTTCCATAAAAATGGAGATCTATAGGAGAAAGCCCTGCCTCCCGCTGTTTGCTTAGAAATTCTAGGGACAATTAGGAGGCCTGCGTCTTGTGACCGTAGCGTACGTATTGGTATGTACGGCAGGACCAACTCGGAAAGATCGGTAGGAGCAAGCCCATGTAACGCTTTATAGGTTAACAGTAAAACCTTGAAATCAGCCCTTGCCTTAACAGGAAGCCAGTGTAGGGAAGCTAGCACTGGAGTAATATGATCAAATTTCTTGGTTCTAGTCAGGATTCTAGCAGCCGTATTTAGCACTAACTGAAGTTTATTTAGTGCTTTATCCGGGTAGCCGGAAAATAGAGCATTGCAGTAGTCTAACCTAGAAGTAACAAATGCATGGATTAATTTTTCTGCATCATTTTTGGACAGAAAATTTCTGATTTTTGCAATGTTACGTAGATGGAAAAAAGCTGTCCTTGAAACAGTCTTGATATGTTCGTCAAAAGAGAGATCAGGGTCAAGAGTAACGCCGAGGTCCTTCACAGTTTTATTTGAGATGACTTTACAACCATCAAGATGAATTGTCAGATTTAACAGAAGATATCTTTGTTTCTTGGGACCTAGAACAAGCATCTCTGTTTTGTCCGAGTTTAAAAGTAAAAAGTTTTCAGCCATCCACTTCCTTATGTCTGAAACACAGGCTTCTAGCGAGGGCAATTTTGGGGCTTCACCATGTAAAAGTCTTACTCACATCGGCTACGGAGAGCGTGATCAGATAGTCATCCGGAACAGCTGGTGCTCTCATGCATGCTTCAGTGTTGCTTGCCTCGAAGCGAGCATAGAAGTGGTTTAGCTCGTCTGGAAGTCTTGTGTCACTGGGCAGCTCGCGGCTGTGCTTCCCTTTGTAGTCTGTAATAGTTTTCAAGCCCTGCCACATCCGACGAGCGTCAGAGCCGGTGTAGTATGATTCAATCTTAGTCCTGTATTGACTCTTTGCCTGTTTGATGGTTCATCGGAGGGCATAGCGGGATTTCTTATAAGCGTCCGGGTTAGAGTCCCGCTCCTTGAAAGCGGCAGCTCTACCCTTTAGCTCAGTGCGGATATTTCCTGTAATCCATGGCTTCTGGTTGGGGTATGTACATACGGTCACTGTGGGGACGACATCATCAATGCACTTATTGATGAAGCCAGTGACTGATGTGGTGTACTCCTCAATGCTATCTGAAGAATCCCGGAACATATTCCAGTCTGTGCTAGCAAAACAGTCCTGTAGCTTAGCATCTGGGTCATCTGACCACTTTTTTATTAACCGAGTCACTGGTGCTTCCTGCTTTAGTTTTTGCTTATAAGCAGGAATCAGGAGGATAGAGTTATGGTCAGATTTGCCAAATGGAGGGCGAGGGAGAACTTTGTATGCGTCTCTGTGTGTGGGGTAAAGGTGGTCTAGAGTTTTTTTTCCCCTCTGGTTGCACATTTAACATGCTGGTAGAAATTAGGTAGAACGGATTTAAGTTTCCCTGCATTAAAGTCCCCGGCCACTAGGAGCGCCGCCTGTTTGTGGTGGTAAATAGACAACTATGAAAAATATAGATGAAAACTCTCTTGGTAAATAGTGGGTCTACAGCTTATCATGAGATACTCTACCTCAGGCGAGCAAAACCTCGAGACTTCCTTAATATTAGATTTTGTGCACCAGCTGTTGTTTACAAATATACACAGACCGCCACCCCTTGTCTTACCGGAGTCAGCCGTTCTATCCTGCCGATGTAGCGTATATCCCGTCAGCTGTATGTTATCCATGTCGTCGTTCAGCCACGACTCGGTGAAACATAAGATATTACAGTTTTTAATGTCCCGTTGGTAGGATAACCGTAATCTTAGGTCATCTAATTTATTTTCAAATGATTGAACGTTGGCTAATAGGATTGATGGAAGAGGCAGTTCACTCGCTCGCCGTCGGATCCTTACAAGGCACCCCGACCTACGTCCACGATATCTCTGTCTCTTCCTCATGCGAATGACGGGGATTTGGGCCTTGTCGGGTGTCTGTAGGATATCCTTTGCGGCCGCCTCGTTGAAGAAAAAATCTTCGTCCAATACGAGGTGAGTAATCGCTGTCCTGATATCCAGAAGCTCTTTTTGGTTTTAAGAGACGATGGCAGAAACATTATGTACAAACTAAATTACAAATAACGCGGAAAAACACACATAATAGTACAATTGGTTAGAGGGCTGTAAAACGGCAGCCATCTTCTCCGGCGCCATTCAAAGAGGAGTGGAACAAAATCCCTCCTGAGATGTGTGCAAACCTGGTGGCCAACTACAAGAAACGTCTGACCTCTGTGATTGCCAACAAGGGTTTTGCCACCAAGTACTAAGTCATGTTTTACAGAGGGTCAAATACTTATTTCCCTCATTAAAATGCAAATCAATTTATAACACTTTTGACATGTGTTTTTATGGATTTTTTTGTTGTTATTCTGTCTCTCACTGTTCAAATAAACCTACCATTAAAATTATAGACTGATCATGTCTTTGTCAGTGGGCAAACGTACAAAATCAGCAAGGGATCAAATACTTTTTTCCCTCACTGTACCTCAGCGGTCACCTAACCCTGGTCCTAGAGAGGGGGTGCAGGCTTTTGTTCCAGCACAGCACTAACTTACCTCAAACAGGAACACTGCCAGAACCAGGTGTGTTGGAGCTAAAGTCTGAAACGGAGCAGGGTTGGGGAACGAGAATGTTTTCGAGACCACTGCTGTTCTCTCTCTGCTCCTTGCCTCTCTGCTGCCCTCTACTGGTCATAGTGGTGAACCTCAGTCAGAGCAGGAAGTCGTGAGGAAGAGACCCTAGCCCACGTTTTATACCTGGTTCTAATTTGCGTCCTTTGTCCTGATCTGGTCCACATGCTGATTGTGCCCACATTTTTAGACCGGTGTAGACAGTCAAAAGACACATCGTGATCAGATCATCCTGCCCAGCTCCGGAGGTAGTCAGACAGATCATCCTGCCCAGCTCCGGAGGTAGTCAGACAGATCATCCTGCCCAGCTCCGGAGGGAGTCAGACAGATCATCCTGCCCAGCTCCGGAGGTAGTCAGACAGATCATCCTGCCCAGCTCCGGAGGTAGTCAGACAGATCATCCTGCCCAGCTCCGGAGGTAGTCAGACAGATCATCCTGCCCAGCTCCGGAGGTAGTCAGACAGATCATCCTGCCCAGCTCCAGAGGTAGTCAGACAGATCATCCTGCCCAGCTCCAGAGGTAGTCAGACAGATCATCCTGCCCAGCTCCGGGAGGTAGTCAGACAGATCATCCTGCCCAGCTCCGGAGGTAGTCAGACAGATCATCCTGCCCAGCTCCGGAGGTAGTCAGACAGATCATCCTGCCCAGCTCCAGAGGTAGTCAGACAGATCATCCTGCCCAGCTCCAGAGGTAGTCAGACAGATCATCCTGCCCAGCTCCGAGGTAGTCAGACAGATCATCCTGCCCAGCTCCGGAGGGAGTCAGACAGATCATCCTGCCCAGCTCCGGAGGTAGTCAGACAGATCATCCTGCCCAGCTCCGGAGGGAGTCAGACAGATCATCCTGCCCAGCTCCAGAGGTAGTCAGACAGATCATCCTGCCCAGCTCCAGAGGTAGTCAGACAGATCATCCTGCCCAGCTCCGGAGGTAGTCAGACAGATCATCCTGCCCAGCTCCAGAGGTAGTCAGACAGATCATCCTGCCCAGCTCCGGGAGGTAGTCAGACAGATCATCCTGCCCAGCTCCGGGAGGTAGTCAGACAGATCATCCTGCCCAGCTCCGGAGGGAGTCAGACAGATCATCCTGCCCAGCTCCGGAGGGAGTCAGACAGATCATCCTGCCCAGCTCCGGAGGTAGTCAGACAGATCATCCTGCCCAGCTCCGGAGGTAGTCAGACAGATCATCCTGCCCAGCTCCGGAGGTAGTCAGACAGATCATCCTGCCCAGCTCCGGAGGGAGTCAGACAGATCATCCTGCCCAGCTCCGGAGGTAGTCAGACAGATCATCCTGCCCAGCTCCGGAGGAGTCAGACAGATCATCCTGCCCAGCTCCGGAGGAGTCAGACAGATCATCCTGCCCAGCTCCAGAGGTAGTCAGACAGATCATCCTGCCCAGCTCCGGAGGGAGTCAGACAGATCATCCTGCCCAGCTCCAGAGGTAGTCAGACATATCATCCTGCCCAGCTCCGGAGGGAGTCAGACAGATCATCCTGCCCAGCTCCGGAGGGAGTCAGACAGATCATCCTGCCCAGCTCTGGAGGTAGTCAGACAGATCATCCTGCCCAGCTCCGGAGGGAGTCAGACAGATCATCCTGCCCAGCTCCGGAGGTAGTCAGACAGATCATCCTGCCCAGCTCCGGAGGGAGTCAGACAGATCATCCTGCCCAGCTCCGGAGGGAGTCAGACAGATCATCCTGCCCAGCTCCGGAGGGAGTCAGACAGATCATCCTGCCCAGCTCCGGAGGGAGTCAGACAGATCATCCTGCCCAGCTCCGGGAGGAGTCAGACAGATCATCCTGCCCAGCTCGGGAGGGAGTCAGACAGATCATCCTGCCCAGCTCCGGAGGAGTCAGACAGATCATCCTGCCCAGCTCCCGGAGGTAGTCAGACAGATCATCCTGCCCAGCTCCGGAGGGAGTCAGACAGATCATCCTGCCCAGCTCCGGAGGTAGTCAGACAGATCATCCTGCCCAGCTCCGGAGGTAGTCAGACAGATCATCCTGCCCAGCTCCGGGGGAGTCAGACAGATCATCCTGCCCAGCTCCGGAGGGAGTCAGACAGATCATCCTGCCCAGCTCCGGAGGGAGTCAGACAGATCATCCTGCCCAGCTCCGGAGGGAGTCAGACAGATCATCCTGCCCAGCTCCGGAGGGAGTCAGACAGATCATCCTGCCCAGCTCCGGAGGGAGTCAGACAGATCATCCTGCCCAGCTCCGGAGGGAGTCAGACAGATCATCCTGCCCAGCTCCGGAGGGAGTCAGACAGATCATCCTGCCCAGCTCCGGAGGGAGTCAGACAGATCATCCTGCCCAGCTCCGGAGGTAGTCAGACAGATCATCCTGCCCAGCTCCGGAGGGAGTCAGACAGATCATCCTGCCCAGCTCCGGAGGGAGTCAGACAGATCATCCTGCCCAGCTCCGGAGGGAGTCAGACAGATCATCCTGCCCAGCTCCGGAGGGAGTCAGACAGATCATCCTGCCCAGCTCCGGAGGGAGTCAGACAGATCATCCTGCCCAGCTCCGGAGGGAGTCAGACAGATCATCCTGCCCAGCTCCGGAGGGAGTCAGACAGATCATCCTGCCCAGCTCCGGAGGGAGTCAGACAGATCATCCTGCCCAGCTCCGGAGGGAGTCAGACAGATCATCCTGCCCAGCTCCGGAGGGAGTCAGACAGATCATCCTGCCCAGCTCCGGAGGGAGTCAGACAGATCATCCTGCCCAGCTCCGGAGGGAGTCAGACAGATCATCCTGCCCAGCTCCGGAGGGAGTCAGACAGATCATCCTGCCCAGCTCCGGAGGGAGTCAGACAGATCATCCTGCCCAGCTCCGGAGGGAGTCAGACAGATCATCCTGCCCAGCTCCCGGGAGGGAGTCAGACAGATCATCCTGCCCAGCTCCGGAGGGAGTCAGACAGATCATCCTGCCCAGCTCCGGGAGGGAGTCAGACAGATCATCCTGCCCAGCTCCGGAGGGAGTCAGACAGATCATCCTGCCCAGCTCCGGAGGGAGTCAGATGTACATTGTGTAGACCTGTGTTCCCCAAGCCTGGTCCTTCAGTCCCCCAACAGTACACAGTTTCGTTGTAGTTCTTGACAAACACACCAACTCATTGAGGGCTTGATGATTAGTTGACTAACGCCTCTCCCCTATTTGACCTAGATCGTTTGTGTGAATGTATTGATATGTAGGCTACGTGTGCCTTTTTTAAATTGATGTAGTTCTGTCCTTGAGCTGTTCTTGTCTATTAATGTTCTGTATTATGTCATGTTTCATGTTTTGTGTGGACCCCAGGAAGAGTAGCTGCTGCTTTTGCAACAGCTAATGGGGATCCTAATAAAATACCAAAATACCAAAATCAGGTGCTCTTGTCCAGGGTTACAATAAAAATGTGTACTGTTTGGGGACCAGGGTTGGGAAACGTTGACTGACTACATCAATATGTATCTTAGTGCATTCAGACCCCTTCCCTTTTTCCACATTTTGTTACATTACAGCCTTATTCTAACATGGATTAAGTACAAATAAATCCTCATCAATCTACACACAATACCCCATAATGACAAGCGAAAACAGGTTTTTAATTTTTTTGAAAATTTATTAAAATAAAAACATACCTTATTTACATAAGTATTCAGACCTTTTGCTATGAGACTCGAAATTGAGCTCAGGTGCATCCTGTTTCCATTGATCATCCTTGAGCTGTTTCTACAACTTGATTGGAGTCCACCTGTGGTAAATTCAATTGATTGGACATGATTTGGAAAGGCACACACCTGTCTATATAAGGTCCCACAGTTGATCGTGCATGTCAGAGCAAAAACCAAGCCATGAGGTCGAAGGAATTGTCCGCAGAGCTCCGAGACAGGATTGGGTCGAGGTACAGATCTGGTGAAGGGTACCAAAAAATGTCTGGAGCATTGAAGGTCCCCAAGAACACAGTGGCCTCCATCATTCTTAAATGGAAGAAGTTTGGAACCACCAAGACTCTTCCTAGAGCTGGCCGCCCGGCCAAACTGAGCAATCAGGGGAGAAGGGCCTTGGTCAGGAGGTGACCAAGAACCCGAAGGTCACTGACAGAACTCCAGAGTTCCTCTGTGGAGATGGGAGAACCTTCCAGAAGGACAACCATCTCTGCAGCACTCCACCAATAAGGCCTTTATGGTAGACTGGCCAGACGGAAGCCACTCCTCAGTAAAAGGCACATGACAGCCCGCTTGGAGTTTGTCAAAGGGCACCTAAAGACTCTCAGACCATGAGAAACAAGATTCTCTGGTCCGATGAAACCAAGATTGAACTCTTTGGCCTGAATGCCAAGCGTCACGTCTGGAGGAAACCTGGCACCATCACTACGGTGAAGCATGGTGGTGGCAGCATCATGCTATGGGGATGTTTTTCAGCGGCAAACAATTTAATCCATTTTAGTATAAGGCTGCAACGTAACAAAATGTGGAAAAAGTCAAGGGGTCTGAATACTTTGCCGAATGCACTGTCACCTTACATCTTACAATAAATAAATATTATTTGGAAAGACTAGCTGTGAAATGATTTGCATAAGGGACCAGGAAATGTGGGCACAATGCAGAGACAGTGGATAGATAAGAGACGATACCATGTGTAGACATTTCTGGAAATGTGGGACAATCAGATGAAAATGGAGACAAGATCAGGACAAATGACCCACATTAGTACCAGGTATATCTAGTTAATAACATGTTAGTACCAGGTATATATTGTTAATAACAACACGTTAGTACCAGGTATATCTTGTTAATAACATGTTAGTACCAGGTATATCTTGTTAATAACAACACGTTAGTACCAGGTATATCTAGTTAATAACAACACGTTAGTACCAGGTATATCTAGTTAATAACAACACGTTAGTACCAGGTATATCTTGTTAATAACAACACGTTAGTACCAGGTATATCTAGTTAATAACAACACGTTAGTACCAGGTATATCTAGTTAATAACATCGTTAGTACCAGGTATATCTTGTTAATAACAACGTCGTTAGTACCAGGTATATCTTGAGATATGCTTTATGTCTTCAGATCAGCTGAGTCCACAGAACAGTAAAATTGTGATATTATTAGTGTTTTTTTATTAAGTGGTCTTTCAGATAGTTATGGCAAAAGATAACAACAATGTTATGATCATTTAAAACATCCTTCCTTATCGTCTGTTGGATCAAAAACATTCCTTCCCCTGTAGAGGTCCGAGGAGACACTAACTACAGCTGGGTTAGACCCCTATAACAGCCATCAGACAGATGCCTAACCAGCATGGCTAGTTACAACAGAATCTGTCCCCTGTACGGGTCAGAGGAGACACTTTAGACCAACATATTAACTAACTAAAGACATGGTTTTTCAGTTTAACAGTCTCTTGGTCATTCAGTGCACTGTGGAACCAAATGATCTGTATTACAAAGGTCGCAGATCAACTGAAACCTGTCCTTATGGACTGAAAACGATACCTGGTTGTGATTGGCAATAGACCCAGGGCCATGGGCAGGTATCACTGCTGCAGTCTCTGGACACGTCACAGTCAGGTAACTTGCTCCTTTCACCCCTTCCCCCCAGCCACCCCCAGGCCTGGTAAGAGAGGGCCTGCGGCAGAAGTTGGTCCTAACCCCAGTTCCTAACCTTATAGGTAAAGGAGAATCCCTGGTCCTGGATCAGTGGTTAGGACCACTTCTACTGTACCTTCTCTTCCTTCCAGTCTGTTATCTACAGTAGATAGCTAGCTAGCGGTTAGCTCCAGTCCCTCCATGTTATCTACAGTAGATAGCTAGCTAGCGGTTAGCTCCAGTCCCTCCATGTTATCTACAGTAGATAGCTAGCTAGCGGTTAGCTCCAGTCCTCCATGTTATCTACAGTAGATAGCTAGCGGTTAGCTCCAGTCCTCCATGTTATCTACAGTAGATAGCTAGCGGTTAGCTCCAGTCCTCCATGTTATCTACAGTAGATAGCTAGCGGTTAGCTCCAGTCCTCCATGTTATCTACAGTAGATAGCTAGCTAGCGGTTAGCTCCAGTTCTCCATGTTATCTACAGTAGATAGCTAGCTAGCGGTTAGCTCCAGTCCTCCATGTTATCTACAGTAGATAGCTAGCGGTTAGCTCCAGTCCTCCAGGACAGGAAGGAAGGGCAGGTCGGTGCTACCCAGGTAGAGTCTCCCCTGGTGGGGGAACACGTCGCTGACGGCCCAGGTCAGGCTGCCTGTAGGGTCATGGAGACTCCCCACCACCTCCCCTTCACCACCCAACTCCAACACCAGGCCGTATCTAGGCAACAACATGTTGTACCAGTTCAGAGGAACCACCTGGAATAAAACAGAACACAGGTTACAGGCTTTAATATGAATATCATTATATCATAGAGATCCACTGAGTATACCAAACATTAAGAACACCTTCCTAATGTTGAGTGGCACCCCACCTTTTTCCCTCAGAACAGCCTTAATTCGTCGGGGCATTGGACTCTACAAGGTGTCGAAAGCGTTCCACAGGGATGCTGGCCCATGTTGACTCCAATGCTTCCCACAGTTGTGTCAAGTTGGCTGGATGTCCTTTGGGTGGTGGACCATTCTTGATACACACAGGAAACTGTTGAGTCTGAAAAACCCAGCAGCGTTGCAGTTCTTGACACAATCCGGTGCACCTGGCACCTACTACCATACCCCGTTCAAAGGCACTTATATGTTGTCTTGCCCATTCACCCTCTGAATGGAACACATACACAATCCATGTCTCAATTGTCTCAAGGCTTAAACATCCTTCTTTAACCTGTCTCCTCCCCTTCATCTACACTGATTGAAGTGGATTTAACAGGTGACATCAATAAGGGATCATATCTTTCACCTGGATTCACCTGGTCAGTCTGTCATGGAAAGAGCAGGTGTCCTTAATGTTTTGTCCACTCAGTGCATATACCTGGAATAAAACCACCACAACACAGGATACAAGCAGGATACTGTATCATATTAAACCTGGAAACAACCACCAGAACTATTAGCATTATACCATTGTACTATACTATCATATTACTATAGCATAGTACATTCCAGAACAGGACTGAGTACTAAATGGAATTAAAAGCAGACATTCCATCAGCATTATAAAACTGGTTGTTTGGATCCTGGATGCTGATTGGATGAGCAGCGTTCCAAGCGGAGCTGTATTGTCCGTCACAGACACACCTGGTCCAGGTTACAAAGTGGCTCAGTGACTCACTACTGTAATGGTCCAGGTTACAAAGTGGCTCAGTGACTCACTACTGTAATGGTCCAGGTTACAAAGTGACTCAGTGACTCACTACTGTAATGGTCCAGGTTACAAAGAGACTCAGTGACTCACTACTGTAATGGTCCAGGTTACAAAGTGACTCACTACTGTAATGGTCCAGGTTACAAAGTGACTCACTACTGTAATGGTCCAGGTTACAAAGTGACTCAGTGACTCACTACTGTAATGGTCCAGGTTACAAAGAGACTCAGTGACTCACTACTGTAATGGTCCAGGTTACAAAGTGGCTCAGTGACTCACTACTGTAATGGTCCAGGTTACAAAGTGACTCAGTGACTCACTACTGTAATGGTCCAGGTTACAAAGTGGCTCAGTGACTCACTACTGTAATGGTCCAGGTTACAAAGTGACTCAGTGACTCACTACTGTAATGGTCCAGGTTACAAAGTGACTCAGTGACTCACTACTGTAATGGTCCAGGTTACAAAGTGGCTCACTACTGTAATGGTCCAGGTTACAAAGTGGCTCAGTGACTCACTACTGTAATGGTCCAGGTTACAAAGTGACTCAGTGACTCACTACTGTAATGGTCCAGGTTACAGAGTGACTCAGTGACTCACTACTGTAATGGTCCAGGTTGCAAAGTGGCTCAGTGACTCACTACTGTAATGGTCCAGGTTACAAAGTGACTCAGTGACTCACTACTGTAATGGTCCAGGTTACAGAGTGACTCAGTGACTCACTACTGTAATGGTCCAGGTTACAAAGTGGCTCAGTGACTCACTACTGTAATGGTCCAGGTTACAAAGTGACTCAGTGACTCACTACTGTAATGGTCCAGGTTAGCAAAGTGGCTCATACTACTGTAATGGTCCAGGTTACAAAGTGGCTCAGTGACTCACTACTGTAATGGTCCAGGTTACAAAGTGACTCAGTGACTCACTACTGTAATGGTCCAGGTTACAAAGTGACTCAGTGACTCACTACTGTAATGGTCCAGGTTACAAAGTGGCTCAGTGACTCACTACTGTAATGGTCCAGGTTACAAAGTGACTCAGTGACTCACTACTGTAATGGTCCAGGTTACAAAGTGGCTCAGTGACTCACTACTGTAATGGTCCAGGTTACAGAGTGACTCAGTGACTCACTACTGTAATGGTCCAGGTTACAAAGTGACTCAGTGACTCACTACTGTAATGGTCCAGGTTACAAAGTGGCTCAGTGACTCACTACTGTAATGGTCCAGGTTACAAAGTGACTCAGTGACTCACTACTGTAATGGTCCAGGTTACAAAGTGACTCAGTGAATCACTACTGTAATGGTCCAGGTTACAAAGTGACTCAGTGACTCACTACTGTAATGGTCCAGGTTACAAGTGACTCAGTGACTCTGTATTGTAATGGTCCAGTTTACAAAGTGACTCAGTGACTCACTACTGTAATGGTCCAGGTTACAAAGTGACTCAGTGACTCACTACTGTAATGGTCCAGGTTACAAAGAGACTCAGTGACTCACTACTGTAATGGTCCAGGTTACAAAGTGGCTCAGTGACTCACTACTGTAATGGTCCAGGTTACAAAGTGACTCAGTGACTCACTACTGTAATGTTCCAGGTTACAAAGTGGCTCAGTGACTCACTACTGTAATGGTCCAGGTTACAAAGTGACTCAGTGACTCACTACTGTAATGGTCCAGGTTACAAAGTGACTCAGTGACTCACTACTGTAATGGTCCAGGTTACAGAGTGACTCAGTGACTCACTACTGTAATGGTCCAGGTTACAAAGTGGCTCAGTGACTCACTACTGTAATGGTCCAGGTTACAAAGTGACTCAGTGACTCACTACTGTAATGGTCCAGGTTACAAAGTGGCTCAGTGACTCACTACTGTAATGGTCCAGGTTACAAAGTGACTCAGTGACTCACTACTGTAATGGTCCAGGTTACAAAGTGACTCAGTGACTCACTACTGTAATGGTCCAGGTTACAAAGTGGCTCACTACTGTAATGGTCCAGGTTACAAAGTGGCTCAGTGACTCACTACTGTAATGGTCCAGTTTACAAAGTGACTCAGTGACTCACTACTGTAATGGTCCAGGTTACAGAGTGACTCAGTGACTCACTACTGTAATGGTCCAGGTTACAAAGTGGCTCAGTGACTCACTACTGTAATGGTCCAGGTTACAAAGTGACTCAGTGACTCACTACTGTAATGGTCCAGGTTGCAAAGTGGCTCAGTGACTCACTACTGTAATGGTCCAGGTTACAAAGTGACTCAGTGACTCACTACTGTAATGGTCAGGTTACAGAGTGACTCAGTGACTCACTACTGTAATGGTCCAGGTTACAAAGTGACTCAGTGACTCACTACTGTAATGGTCCAGGTTACAAAGTGGCTCAGTGACTCACTACTGTAATGGTCCAGGTTACAAAGTGACTCAGTGACTCACTACTGTAATGGTCCAGGTTACAAAGTGACTCAGTGACTCACTACTGTAATGGTCCAGGTTACAAAGTGACTCAGTGACTCACTACTGTAATGGTCCAGGTTACAAAGTGACTCAGTGACTCACTACTGTAATGGTCCAGGTTACAAAGAGACTCAGTGACTCACTACTGTAATGGTCCAGGTTACAAAGTGACTCAGTGACTCACTACTGTAATGGTCCAGGTTACAAAGAGACTCAGTGACTCACTACTGTAATGGTCCAGGTTACAAAAAGTGGCTCAGTGACTCACTACTGTAATGGTCCAGGTTACAAAGTGACTCAGTGACTCACTACTGTAATGTTCCAGGTTACAAAGTGGCTCAGTGACTCACTACTGTAATGGTCCAGGTTACAAAGTGGCTCATTGACTCACTACTGTAATGGTCCAGGTTACAAAGTGACTCAGTGACTCACTACTGTAATGGTCCAGGTTACAAAGTGGCTCAGTGACTCACTACTGTAATGGTCCAGGTTACAAAGTGGCTCAGTGACTCACTACTGTAATGGTCCAGGTTACAAAGTGACTCAGTGACTCACTACTGTAATGGTCCAGGTTGCAAAGTGGCTCAGTGACTCACTACTGTAATGGTCCAGGTTACAAAGTGACTCAGTGACTCACTACTGTAATGGTCCAGGTTACAGAGTGACTCAGTGACTCACTACTGTAATGGTCCAGGTTACAAAGTGACTCAGTGACTCACTACTGTAATGGTCCAGGTTACAAAGTGGCTCAGTGACTCACTACTGTAATGGTCCAGGTTACAAAGTGACTCAGTGACTCACTACTGTAATGGTCCAGGTTACAAAGTGACTCAGTGAATCACTACTGTAATGGTCAGGTTACAAAGTGACTCAGTGACTCACTACTGTAATGGTCCAGGTTACAAAGTGACTCAGTGACTCTGTATTGTAATGGTCCAGTTTACAAAGTGACTCAGTGACTCACTACTGTAATGGTCCAGGTTACAAAGTGACTCAGTGACTCACTACTGTAATGGTCAGGTTACAAAGAGACTCAGTGACTCACTACTGTAATGGTCCAGGTTACAAAGTGGCTCAGTGACTCACTACTGTAATGGTCCAGGTTACAAAGTGACTCAGTGACTCACTACTGTAATGTTCCAGGTTACAAAGTGGCTCAGTGACTCACTACTGTAATGGTCCAGGTTACAAAGTGGCTCATTGACTCACTACTGTAATGGTCCAGGTTACAAAGTGACTCAGTGACTCACTACTGTAATGGTCCAGGTTACAAAGTGGCTCAGTGACTCACTACTGTAATGGTCCAGGTTACAAAGTGACTCAGTGACTCACTACTGTAATGGTCCAGGTTACAAAGCTCAGTGACTCACTACTGTTTCAGTGACTCAGTGACTCACTACTGTAATGGTCCAGGTTACAAAGTGACTCAGTGACTCATGGTGCATCTCAATGTGAAGAAAAAAAACAGTCTGCATGTTGTTCACAAAGAGGACAGATGTCTGTGTGTCAGGGGAGGGTCTCCAGGTGGTATCCCATTTTAAGTACCTTGGCATCATATTTGATTCCATAATCCTCCATTTCGCCTAAATCCATACTTCTCATGACCTCAAAAGTTGTTATTTTAATGACCCAGTAAGAGTGTACCTAAGTTAGCATGAGCAAACCAGTTACACGCTTTGGAAAATCGACAGAAAAAACATCACACTCCATCAAATCAACTTCAGCTAAAATGGCTACCATCCCACCTTCATTGAAGGCTTCAATAGCCACTCCGGGCGTCATGGCTAACCCGATAACAGGAGATTCTTGTCAGAGAGCTGGTCGAAATCACGGGAAAGTTTGGCAGCAGAACTCACCGAATTGCTGAATAACTCACTGGTGGCTGCTCTGGCTCCAATTCAGGCAACCGTGGAAACAATCTGTGGTTCTGTGGCATCTCACACTACCACACTGGCCGGCTGTCGGGCCACAGCGACCAACTCACTACGCTGGAAACCAGGCTTGACGATGTGGCCGCCGCCAACAACAAGTCGCTGCAGCTACAAGTGGAAGATTTGATTTCACGTTCAAAATGCCAGAATATCCGCGTGATTGGACTGCCAGAGGATTCTGAGACAGGATCTCCAACCCAGTTCATGGCGGAGCTGTTCAAGGAGGTTTTGGGCAATGAGGCTTTTCCCAATCTTCCTGAACTTGATAGAACCCACCGCAACATGGCACCGAAACCTGGCCCAGGCGGCCGACAGCGGTTCCATCAAGACAAAGAATAGGAGCTCGTCGTTCGGTGGGCAAGGGAACATGGCGACATCACTTTCCAAAATAATAAAAATAATAATAATATAAATAATAATAATAATACAAAAGATCAAGTTCTACCAGGATTTCACTTCTAGCCTGGCGAAGAAATGGGCCGCATTCAATGACATCAAGTCCACTCTGTACAAGAAGGGAATCCGCTTTGGGCTGACTTATCCTGCCCCGTCTCTGTGTCACCTTTAACTGCGAGGTCCATTTTTTCAAAACTACTTGCCTGTTTTATGGGAGTAACGTTAGTCCTAGTAATTCCTAGTAGTTCTACTGGTTCTGTATGTATTGGTCTCACCTGTTTCCCATTATGTAATTATGTCTTCCCTACTTAACCCTCTGTCTCACACTGTGTGTTGTGCGTGTTTGTTCATGTTTTGGTTGTCATATGTGAGCGGGTTTGTTTCCTCCCTGCGTGGAGGTATGTTCATTAAGATACGTTTTCGATTAGCTCTGTGTCCTTCGCCTGACTTCGTCCTACCGCATCACACTGACGCCTTGACACCGTCACAGGAAAGGATGACCCAGAGTTACCTCTGCTGCAGAGGATAAGTTCATTGGAGTTACCAGCCTCAGAAATTGCAGCCCAAATAAATGCTTCACAGAGTTCAAGTAACAGACACATCTCAACATCAACTGTTCAGAGGAGACTGCGTGAATCAGGCCTTCATGGTCGAATTGCTGCAAAGAACTCACTACTAAAGGACACCAATAATAAGAAGAGACTTGCTTGGGCCAAGAAACATGAGCAATGGACATTAGACCGGTGGAAATCTGTCCTTTGGTCTGATGAGTCCAAATTTGAGATTTATGGTTCCAACCGCTGTGTCTTTGTGAGACCCAGAGTAGGTGAACGGATGATCTCCGCATGTGTGGTTCCCACCGTGAAGCATGGAGGGGAGGTGTGATGGTGTGGGGGAGCTTTGCTGGTGACACTGTCTGTGATTTATTTAGAATTCAAGGCACACTTAACCAGCATGGCTACCACAGCATTCTGCAGCGATACGCCATCCCATCTGGTTTGGGCTTAGTGGGACTATCATTTGTTTTTCAACAGGACAATGACCCAACACACCTCCAGGCTGTGTAAGGGCTATTTTACCAAGAAGGAGAGTGATGGAGTGCTGCATCACAGGATTACCCAAGGATTCTTGTGCTCTGTTTCCGTTTCATGCTACTCCTCTCTCAATCTCCCTTTTCCTTTTATAAGGATTAATGTCTAGTTCAACAACAAGTCAGGATGGTATTTTGACTTCTCCTCTTATAAGGATTAATGTCTAGTTCAACAACAAGTCAGGATGGTATTTTGACTTCTCCTCTTATAAGGATTAATGTCTAGTTCAACAACAAGTCAGGATGGTATTTTGACTTCTCCTCTTATAAAGATTCATGTCTAGTTCAACAACAAGTCAGGATGGTATTTTGACTTCTCCTCTTATAAGGATTAATGTCTAGTTCAACAACAAGTCAGGATGGTATTTTGACTTCTCCTCTTATAAGGATTAATGTCTAGTTCAACAACAAGTCAGGATGGTATTTTGACTTCTCCTCTTATAAGGATTAATGTCTAGTTCAACAACAAGTCAGGATGGTATTTTGACTTCTCCTCTTATAAGGATTAATGTCTAGTTCAACAAGTCAGGATGGTATTTTGACTTCTCCTCTTATAAGGATTAATGTCTAGTTCAACAACAAGTCAGGATGGTATTTTGACTTCTCCTCTTATAAGGATTCATGTCTAGTTCAACAACAAGTCAGGGGGTATTTTGACTTCTCCTCTTATAAGGATTAATGTCTAGTTCAACAACAAGTCAGGATGGTATTTTGACTTCTCCTCTTATAAGGATTAATGTCTAGTTCAACAACAAGTCAGGATGGTATTTTGACTTCTCCTCTTATAAGGATTCATGTCTAGTTCAACAACAAGTCAGGATGGTATTTTGACTTCTCCTCTTATAAGGATTAATGTCTAGTTCAACAACAAGTCAGGATGGTATTTTGACTTCTCCTCTTATAAGGATTAATGTCTAGTCCAACAAAAGTCAGGGTGGTATTTTGACTTCTCCTCTTATAAGGATTAATGTCTAGTTCAACAAGTCAGGATGGTATTTTGACTTCTCCTCTTATAAGGATTAATGTCTAGTTCAACAACAAGTCAGGATGGTATTTTGACTTCTCCTCTTATAAGGATTAATGTCTAGTTCAACAACAAGTCAGGATGGTATTTTGACTTCTCCTCTTATAAGGATTAATGTCTAGTTCAACAACAAGTCAGGATGGTATTTTGACTTCTCCTCTTATAAGGATTAATGTCTAGTTCAACAACAAGTCAGGATGGTATTTTGACTTCTCCTCTTATAAGGATTAATGTCTAGTTCAACAACAAGTCAGGATGGTATTTTGACTTCTCCTCTTATAAGGATTAATGTCTAGTTCAACAACAAGTCAGGATGGTATTTTGACTTCTCCTCTTATAAGGATTAATGTCTAGTTCAACAACAAGTCAGGATGGTATTTTGACTTCTCCTCTTATAAGGATTAATGTCTAGTTCAACAAGTCAGGGGATGGTATTTTGACTTCTCCTCTTATAAGGATTAATGTCTAGTTCAACAACAAGTCAGGATGGTATTTTGACTTCTCCTCTTATAAGGATTCATGTCTAGTTCAACAACAAGTCAGGGGGGTATTTTGACTTCTCCTCTTATAAGGATTAATGTCTAGTTCAACAACAAGTCAGGATGGTATTTTGACTTCTCCTCTTATAAGGATTAATGTCTAGTTCAACAACAAGTCAGGATGGTATTTTGACTTCTCCTCTTATAAGGATTAATGTCTAGTCCAACAACAAGTCAGGGTGGTATTTTGACTTCTCCTCTTATAAGGATTAATGTCTAGTTCAACAACAAGTCAGGATGGTATTTTGACTTCTCCTCTTATAAGGATTAATGTCTAGTTCAACAACAAGTCAGGATGGTATTTTGACTTCTCCTCTTATAAAGGATTAATGTCTAGTTCAACAACAAGTCAGGATGGTATTTTCGACTTCTCCTCTTATAAGGATTAATGTCTAGTTCAACAACAAGTCAGGATGGTATTTTGACTTCTCCTCTTATAAGGATTAATGTCTAGTTCAACAACAAGTCAGGATGGTATTTTGACTTCTCCTCTTATAAGGATTAATGTCTAGTTCAACAACAAGTCAGGATGGTATTTTGACTTCTCCTCTTATAAGGATTAATGTCTAGTTCAACAACAAGTCAGGATGGTATTTTGACTTCTCCTCTTATAAGGATTAATGTCTAGTTCAACAACAAGTCAGGGTGGTATTTTGACTTCTCCTCTTATAAGGATTAATGTCTAGTTCAACAACAAGTCAGGATGGTATTTTGACTTCTCCTCTTATAAGGATTAATGTCTAGTTCAACAACAAGTCAGGATGGTATTTTGACTTCTCCTCTTATAAGGATTAATGTCTAGTTCAACAACAAGTCAGGATGGTATTTTGACTTCTCCTCTTATAAGGATTAATGTCTAGTTCAACAACAAGTCAGGATGGTATTTTGACTTCTCCTCTTATAAGGATTAATGTCTAGTTCAACAAGTCAGGATGGTATTTTGACTTCTCCTCTTACAAGGATTAATGTCTAGTTCAACAAGTCAGGATGGTATTTTGACTTCTCCTCTTATAAGGATTAATGTCTAGTTCAACAACAAGTCAGGATGGTATTTTGACTTCTCCTCTTATAAGGATTCATGTCTAGTTCAACAACAAGTCAGGATGGTATTTTGACTTCTCCTCTTATAAGGATTAATGTCTAGTTCAACAACAAGTCAGGATGGTATTTTGACTTCTCCTCTTATAAGGATTAATGTCTAGATCAACAAGTCAGGATGGTATTTTGACTTCTCCTCTTATAAGGATTAATGTCTAGTTCAACAAGTCAGGATGGTATTTTGACTTCTCCTCTTATAAGGATTAATGTCTAGTTCAACAAGTCAGGGGGGTATTTTGGGGCTTCCAGTCAGACTGGTGACATGGAACATTCACGGTTGTGGGGGGCAAATTAAATGCTCCAGAGTATTTTCACATCTGAAGAGCCTGAATACTGATATCGCATTTCTTCAAGAAACGCACCTACGTGTTAACGACCATACTAGATTGTGTAAAGCATGAGTTGGAAAGGTTTTTCATTCTAATTTTAACGGCAAAGCCAGGGGAACAGCAATAGTGATTCACAAACGAGTACAGTTTTCACCACCCTCACAGATCATTTCAGATCCTGGAGGACGTTATCCAGTTAGTGGCCCCCTCTTCCAGACCCCTGTAGTACTTGCCGAATGTTTACACCCCTAACTGGGATGACACTAGATTCATGACATCTCTTTTAGCCTCTCTCCCTAATCTTGACACGCACCGCCTCATCTTCGGCGGGGACCTTAACTGTGTTATTGAACCAAGACTCGACCGGTCTGATCCCAGAACACTTCCTCCTTCCGGGATGGCAAAAGCTCTTACTACATTCATGACCCAAATGGGTTGTGTTGATCCATGGCGCTTCCTCCACCCGGTCACAAAGGACTTCTCCTACTTCTCTCATGTTCACCAAGCCTATTCGCGCACAGACTACTTTTATTCAGATAGAGCCCTTCTCCCCTCTGGTAAAACTACAGAATATTCTGTTATAGTAATTTCGGACCATCCCCCCCACATTCTGGTCTTAGCTCTTACTCTGAACGCAAAACAAACAGTCGAATTGGAGATTTAACACGGCCCTATTGTCTAACTAAGAACTCTGTGACTTTATTTCAACCAACATAGATGTATTCATTCAAAGCTGTATTACGGGGAAAGATACTTTCTTACAATGCTCATTATGTCAAACAAAGCAAAACCGAAACGTCAAGAACTGGTGGACTCAAGCCTGCCAATAGACTGCCAATATTCAACTTCACCTTCCCCTGAATTATATGCAGAGAGGCTGAAACTTCAAACTCTATTTAATCTGCTTTCCACTGATAAAGCAGAGTTTCTGTTGCAGCGAACAAAGGGGACGTACTACAAATATGGTGACAAGGCCAGCCGCCTTTTGGCAGACCAACTTAAACGCCAGTCAGCATCTCATCATCTCTCAGGTATACGACTCTTCCCGTAGTGATCCCTCTAATAATAATAATTCAACTTTTGTGTCATTTTATTCTAACCTCTACAAATCCAAACCCCCATCAGACAATACGGATATGGACAACTTTTTAGATAACTTGGATATTCCATCCATTGATATGGACATGAGTAAAGTTCTGGACAACCCTCTGCATCTAGATGAGACAACAAAGGGTCCAAAGTTAATGCAATGTGGCAAGGCCCCAGGCCCTGGTGGCTTCCTCGTCGATTTGTATAAAAAATTCTCAGATCAACTGACCCCATTACTATTAGATAGGTTCACAGGGCTATCCCCCCCCGGCGCTAACTCAAGCCTCCATCTCACTTATACTCAAGCCTCCATCTCACTTATACTCAAGCCTCCATCTCACTTATACTCAAGCCTCCATCTCACTTATACTCAAGCCTCCATCTCACTTATACTCAAGAAAGATAAAGATCCGGCAGAATGTGGTGGATATCGGCCCATTTCACTTTTGAACGCTGATGTTAAACTATTATTAGCTAAGGTTCTAGCATGCCGGTTGGAACCTTCTAGGATGTCATATCTGATGATCAAACGGGTTCCATCAAAGGGCGACAACTGTTTTCCAATGAACGCCGTCTTTTGAACATTATCCTCTCCTTCTGTCTCTCCAGACCTCGAAATTGTTGTTTCTCTTGATGCGGAAAAGGCTTTAGACCAGGTGGAGTGGGATTATTTATTTAAGATTTAGGGAAGATTTGGTTTTGGGTCCAGTTTCATCTCATGGATACGTCTGCTCTATTCTGCTCCTACGGCTAGCGTACACATCAACTCTCAACACTCAAAATACTTCCCCCTCTCCAGAGGGACCCGTCAAGGGTGTCCCATGTCCCCGCTCCTTTTTGCACTTCCGGTAGAACCGCTTTCCTTGGCCTTAAATTATCATCATCATTCATTGGAATCCACCGAGCTGGTGAAGAACACAAAGTGTCACTGTATGCAGATGATCTACTATTATATATCACTAACCCTGTGAACTCTGTCGATAACATACTGCATATTTTAAACACATTTGGATCATTCTCAGGTTACAAATTGAACATTCAGAAAAGTGAATGTTTTCAGATCAACCCCGCTGCCAAGCAAATTCCCCCTGGAGCCCTGCCTTTCCGTCAACCCCGCTGCCAAGCAGATTCCCCCTGGAGCCCAGCCTCTCCGTCAACCCTGCTGCCAAGCAAATTCCCCCCTGGAGCCCAGCCTTTCCGTCTGTCGGCCTCTGGTTTTTCCTATTTAGGTGTGAATATAACACATTCTCTGGCTACCCTCCATAAAACTAACTTTAAAAGTCTAGTCACACGAGTTAAAGTCTGCCTCTCTCCTTAGCTGGCAGAATCCAATCTGTTAAAATGAAAATTTTACCTAGGTTTCTATACCTTTTTCAATGTCTTCTGATCTTTCTGCCAAAATCATTTTTTACCAAGTTGGATAAGCTCATCAGTCATTTTATCTGGGCAGGCAAATCACCTAGGATACAGTGGCTTGCGAAAATATTCACCCCCCTTGGCATTTTTCCTATTTTGTTGCCTTACAACCTGGAATTTAAATGGATTTTTGGGGGGTTTGTATCATTTGATTTACAAACATGCCTACCACTTTGAAGATGCAAAATAAAAAAAATGTGTGATACAAACAAGAAATAAGACAAAAAAACTGAAAACTTGAGCGTGCATAACTATTCACCCCCCAAAGTCAATACTTTGTAGAGCCACCTTTTGCAGCAATTACAGCTGCAAGTCTCTTGGGGTATGTCTCTATAAGCTTGGCACATCTATCCACTAACCCCCTGATACACACCTAACCCCTGATACACACCTAACCCTGATACACCCCCTAACCTCTTACTACTCCCTTCCTCACGTGCACTTCTCTGTTTTTTTTGTGCACTTTTCCTCTTCTTTCACCTGCCCCTGATCCTTGCACAGCCCTATTCTAACCCTTCACTACCTTCTGCACCCTGCCCTATCACTCCTGTCACCTCACAGTTACACCTCCTCCGTGCACCTGGCCTGATCCCTGACTTCACCTCCATATCTCATGCACCTTGCCACTACCTTTCCCTTATACCTATCCTATTCTGATCACTGCCTTATCACCTCTTTTCTGCACTATCACCTACCTGTCCCACCTGCACATTACTTTTTCTTCTTTACCCTGCACACATTTTTTCCTCTGTCACCTAGCCCTATCACACCTTATTTTCTTTAATTCTCTTTCACTTTCAAGTGCACTCTTACCCTTTTATGCCTAACCTTCATCACCTCCTGTCACATCACACCTAACTCTACCTACTCTGCTCATCACTAGCCACAGTCCCCTTTATCACTTCATCTTGTGCTGCACCTACCTGATCACTGGCACTGTTTTTTTTGCTTACCTAACCTATTTTCCCTATTCATTTCTTCTTACCTTTTTTCTTCACCTGGCCTTACACACCCTATCACCTCTACTGATCACTTTCCTTTCCTATACACTATAACCTTTTGCCTAGCCCTGATACTTTTTTTCTACTTTCAACCCTCAACTCTGATGCAGCCTAACCCTGATCACCCTAACCATATTATGCCCCTAGCTGATCCTTCACACCTTTCTTTTTTCCTGATACACTCCTCTATCTGCACACTTCCTGGCTTCACCTGGCCACCTGCGCACTGGTCCTGGCCTGATGCACTGCCCTGATATTCCACCCTGCACCCTATCACACTTACTTCCCTGATACCACCTAACCCGTACACTCCTACTACACCCTGACCCCTAGCCCTGACACACACTCCCACAATCACCCTGGCCCTGATGCACCTAGCCTGATGCACTAGCCCTGACTGCACTCCTTACCCCGACACCCTAACCTGATGCACCTGGCCTGACCCACATTTTTTTTTCCTCACTACCTTTCCCACTGGTACACCCTAGCCACTACACACCCTACCCAGCACACCTAGTAATACTTTACTCTTCTTCAGTCATTTTCTGCATCCTTATTTTCTTTTTTTACAACTGTCTTCCCTATTTTTCTTCTTATCACTACTTATTCTCTTTACATTTTTCTTTGATTACACCCTATCCCCTACACTTTTTTTCTTGCACACAACTACCCCCCCCTACCGCCCACTCTTTTACTTTATTTACTCCTCAATACACTAACCTAGCCTGATACACCTACCCCTGTGCACCTAACCACAATTCCACCCTACCCTATGCACCCCTCACATTACTTCTTTCCTAACAATTTGTCTTCATCCCTATTACACCTAGCCTATTGCACACCTGCCCATCACTTCCCTGTGCCCTCTACAATTTTTTTTTCTTCTACTCACCCACCTTTCACCTCACACAATTCACACTTTTTTACCTCACATCACCTAACCTGATCCTACCAATCACTACACATACTCCTATCACTATTACTTGCCACCTCCTACTCTTTCCACCTTTTCTTTTTTCTTTACCTTTTCCTCACCTATGCACACGTACTAGCCTGATGCACAGCCTAACCCTGATGCACACTAACTAGTCCACCTCGCCTCTGTCACACACCCTAACCCTGATGCACCTTCTTTGATTCACCTACACTTTCCCTTTCAGCGCCCTACCTCCCACTTTCCCACTGATACACCTCCTGCCAGTTACACCCCTAACCACATCCTATCCATCCACCCTATACTACCCCCTTCCCCAACCTCACCTTTTCACCCTTTGCAACCTATGAGCCTATTTCTTTGTTCCAGCCTACTTCTTTTTTTCTTTATTTTCTTTATTTTGTTATTTTCTTCCCCCTTGCCCACACCTAACCCCCAATCACCTTCTTTATTTTCCCTAACCCTACCTTTTCTTGTACCCACCCTAAACACAATTACACTAGCCTAACCCCTAACACACACCTTCACCTCTTTATTTTTACTACCTCTACACGCACCCTACCCCCATACACCGGCCTAACCTACCCACACCTACACAATTACACCCTACACACCCCACCTACCCTATCTTCTTCCCTACCCCCACTACCCCTATCCTTTTTCCCCCTCCCCTACCCTCCACCCTAACTATTTTCTTCCACCCATCCTACAGACCCTCAGTGCACCCTAACCTTATTCCCCCTTACACTAATTCAAGTACACCTAACCCTAACCTACTTTTGCACCTCTATCACCCTCCCCATTCCCTCTATTATTCACCCTGCCACCATTCCCTAACTGACACACTAACTTTACACCCCTAACCCCTATACCTACCTTTCTTATTTCCTACTTCCACACACACTGCACTATTCTTCCATTTTTTGCCTAACCCCGCACCTAACCCCTGTTCACCAACCTATTTTCTTCATTATCAACCTCTATTTACACACACAACTACCTACCACATTTTCTTTACTAACCACACCTATACTTCAATACACCTAGCCCCTGATACCCCTAACCCCCTCAACACCCCTCTATACCCCTATCTATTTTCCTTTCTTATACCTAACCTCCTGATACACACTTTCACTACACTAGCCCCCTATGCACACCTAACTGACACCTCTAACCCCTACCTTACCCTTTATTTCCCTAATACCTACTACACACCCCTATTCCCCTTTACACTTTTCTTCCCTATACACCCCTACTGATCATACATTACTTCTACCTTCAACCACACACCCCACTACACCCTAACCCCTACCACCCCTACCCTATACACTAACCCTGAGTGCACTAACCCAATTCACTACCCTTTTATCCTGATCACATACCTACACCTTTTATGTCCCCTACTTCTTTTTTACTGACACTACCCTACACCTAATGATGCACACTACCATTCACACACAGCCTATCACACTCAACTTATGCACCTATCACCTCAACTGCACTAGCCTAACCCTATCACTATTTTTTCCTTTTTTTTACTCTTTAGTCCTTCTATTCCCTCCTATCTACCCTTCACATCCCCTCTTACCCCTTTGCACCTAGCCCTGATGCACCTAGCCTGAGTACACCTGGCCACAGTGCACCTGGCCTCGGTGCACTGCCCACAAGTGCACCTCCCTCAGTCACTACCACCTCTTTTACTTTCCTTCACCCAACTGTGCATTTCTTTTCCCTACCACCTAGCATCACCTAATTTTTCTTTATTACCTAGCCTCATCTCCCCCTGATCACACCTACTGTCACTACTACACAACCCCTTACACCTACCCTGCCCTACTGATACACCCTACCTCAATTTCCTCCCTATGCACCTACAATTACACTGGCCTTATTTTCTTTGGTTTACAGTGCACCTTTCTGTTTTGCCCTATCCAGTGCACCCTGGCCCTGATGCACCTACACTATCACCCTGCAGTGCACCTTGGCCTCAGTGCCCTCACTATTGCACCTGCCTCTCTCCGCCCTGCTGATGCACTGCGTGCACTGGCCTGATGCACCGTGTTTTTCTCTGATGCACTTTCTTCTCTGATGCACCTGGCCTGACCACACCCTGGCCTGATGCACTGGCCTCTATGCACCCTAGCTATCACCCTCCTGGCCACAGTGCACCCTGCTACACCCCTTTTGATGCCACCTTCCCTTTACCTCCACAGTACCCTTTTTTCCTGATCACTCTTTTTACTGTCTACCAGCCTAGCACAATTCACCTGGCCTGATGCACTCTCTGTTGCACTATTTTTTTCTTTCTTCAGTACCACAATTCAATTACACCTAACCCCATCAATTACACCTAGCCCTGATCACCTGAACATGTGTCTGATGCACCCGCAATACTATCACACCCTCCACTCACTCAATTACACTAACTATCCGTACACTACCTTTTCCTATACACTTCCACTACCTATTTTCTTCTTCTATTCCCCCACATACACCCCCTAACCCTGATGCCCTACTCCTTACCACCTAACCTAGCCCTGATGCACACTTTGCCTCAGTGCACCTACCTACACTATTCACACACAACCCTGATTCGCCTAACCCTGATTGCACTAACCACATTCACTGCTTTTTTTCTTGTTGCACTAGCACATTACACCCCCTAACCCCCTCAGTGCACCTCACACTATGCACCTGGCCACAGTCTGCTTCAGTCCCCCCAACCCCCTCCACCCTGATGCACCCATTAGCTGCTTAGTCACACCTAGCCTATTCCCCTACTGCCATCACTATTCTCCTCACTGGCCTCAACATCTGCCTTTTTCTTGCCTTTGTACCTAGCCACAGTGCACCTAGCCACAGTGCACCTCTTTTAGCACAGTTGCACCTGGCCCTGATGCACTGCACAGTGCCCTGGCCTCAATTTTTTTTTCAACTCTATGCACTCCCCACATTTTGCATCTTTTTTCCTAGCCATCTACCACAGTGCACCTTTTCTTTACCCTCTTTATTTTTCCCTACCACAGTGCACCTTCCTACTTTTCTCCTTTAGCCTGATCACCTTTCCACACACTAACCTGATGCACTACCTACCCTCTCCTATACACTAATATTTCTCTCCCTCCTCCCCTAACCTATACACACCTAACCCTGATACCCCTAACCTGATGCACACCTAACCCTGACCTTCACCTAACCCTATTTTTCACCCCCCCCTTTCCACCCTATCACACCTACCCTACCATATTTTCTTTAAACAGTACTCCCTCTTTATTTTCTTTGTCACACCACAACCTATTCACTTTACTATTTCTATCCTTGCACACCTAACCTCTATTCACACCCTAACCTATCACTACCCCATACACTACCCCTATTACCTACCACACACTAACCTCGCTTTACCTTTTCTTCATACACACCTAACCCTTTGATACACCTAACCCTGATGCACCAACCCTCAGCACACCCATATCACCTCAATGTCCTCACTCTACCCTGATCTACTTGATCACTAGCCATCACCTCTCTTCTTTTAACCCTGTGCACCTACACAGTCACTGTTTCACCTCCCCTACACTTTTTTACCTCTCACTCTAGCTGTCCTACTGATGCACTGCCTACCCTATGCACCCTGGCTTTCCTGCCACTGTCCACTGGTTGCCTCCTATCATTTCTCCTATCACCTCCCTGACTTCCTTGATCCATTGCCTTGATCACTTACCTTTGCTTCTTTTTTTCCCCTATGCCCTAATAATCTATCTATTTATCTTTCTTTTTCTTCCCTGCACACTGATTTTTTTATCTATCACTCCTAACAACCTACCATTATACTTTGCCTTTACAATCCTAACTATTTCTACCAATTTTCCCCCCCTTACTCTATGCCCTGATCACCCCTAGCCCCTGACAGCACCTCCCTGATACCCCTATTTGTCTTAGCCCACCCTGATCACCTAGCCTGATGCACTTATCACTTTTGTTTACCTGCCTATGCCTGCACAATTCACTTTTTTTATTCTTCCCCTTCACCCTACCTTCACCAACCTCTATCCTCCATTCACTTACACTAAGCCCCACCCAACTATCACACGCTAACACAATTCCCTGTAACTATCCCCCACCTCTCTCCTGACACCCTCTCATCTCCCCTCCAATGCACTGTTATTTCAATCTACAATTTTTACATATCCACCCTCCACACTACCATGCCCTATCCCTACCTATCTTCCTACACCTAACTTACACCCCTATCACCTTTTACCTTTTAGTGCACACTGCCTATGCACTGGCTTCATCACTGGCCTCAGTGCACCTGCACACAGTCATATAAGTCACCTACCTAGTCATTTACATATTCAGTATTATTTATCCATTTTGTTCATTTTTCTTATTCTAACCTATCATTTTCTTTTAACAGTGCCACCTAGCCCTATCACTATTTTCTTTCCACTGCTTCTGCCACAGTACACCTAGCCACAGTGCACCTACCACATCATCCTTAATTCACACTACTATACACCACTAGCCACAGTGCACCCTAATTCGTTCACTATGATACACCTAACCCTAGCTACAATTTTTTTCTTACAGTACACCTAACCCCTGATACCTTACCCTAACCTGATACACTACCCTATCCCGACCCTTTCTTCGATACACTACACCTCTTCTTTTTCTAACCTGATACACCCTTCAACCCTGATACACCCCTAACTGATACACCCTACCTAACCCAATCTGACCACCCTAACCTGATCCCCCCTAACTGATACACCCCTACCCTTGATCACCACTATACACACTAACTCCTAACCCTCTATACACCCTAACCCTGACACACCCCCAGTCACACTCTATACCTTTTTCCTGTATTACACTACCCCCCCTGACACACACGTACACACCTCACCCCGACACAATTACCCTAACCCTGATACACCTAACCCTGACTACCCCTGATACACCCCTAACCCTGATACACCCTACCCCTGATACACCTAACCCTGACACACCCAACCTGACACCTAACTGATCCTGCAAGTCTGATACACACCAACCTAACCCCTGATACACAGCTGCCAACCTAACCTGATACACCAACCTAACCTGTACACCTACTCTATCCTTGATACACACCCTAACCCTGATACACCTAACCTACTCCGCACATTCTTTTTCTTTTTTTTTTATTTTCTTCCGTCACCCTATACCTTTTCTATACTAACCCTGATCACCCTACCTATCACCTGATACACCACTGTACACCTAACATACAACCTAACCTCTGATACACCTAACCTAACCCCTGATACACCCCTAACCCCCTGATACACACCCTAACCCCTGATACACCCCTAACCCCTGATACACCCCCCTAACCCCTAACCCCTGACACACCCCCTAACTGATACACCCCCTAACCCCTGACACACAGGGCGTGGGAGAGGGTTTCAGCGTTGTGTCATTTTTCTTGGACATTGGCAGTCATGTGAAAGACCCCACTGTATATAATACCATGGCTCTGCTCTGTAGCTGCCGATATATGAACAAAAACACATGAAGACTAGAGCCTTACAACACTAATCATTAACCTGTTCACAACACAGAATGAGGATGAAGGTGAAACTAACCTTAGCCAGAAAGCGTTTGACCGCTGGGTACGGACCAATCAGGTCCAGGAATGGAGGCTGACTTCCTGGGCGTGTGGTCGTTATGCCAACCAGGAAGGTTCCACGGTCGCTAAGACGGATGTTGTCAGGGTAACCGGGCATATTGCTCATGATGACCTCCTTGGTGCCAGCCTTGGGGCCTTTCAGCCAGTACCTGGAGGGAGAGAGAGAGAGAGAGGGAGAGAGACTGAGTGAGAGAGACAGAGAGACTGAGTGAGAGACAATCAATCATTTCCAGACCCAGGGACATGTACTAGTCTGTGGCAACCTAAATGCCAGAACTGACACCCTCAGCACACAGGGGGACAAACACCTACCTGGAGGTGACAGCATTCCCTCCCCAATATGCCCCCCTAGGCACAACTACGACAACATAACCAACAAAAACGGGTCACAACTCCTGCAGCTCTGTCGCATGCTGGGTATGTACATAGTCAATGGTAGGCTTCGAGGGGACTCCTATGGTAGGTACACCTATAGCTCATCTCTTGGCAGTAGTACTGTAGACTACTTTATCACTGACCTCAACCCAGAGTCTCTCAGAGCGTTCACAGTCAGCCCACTGACACCCCTATCAGAAAACAGCAAAATCACAGTCTACTTGAACAGAGCAATACTCAATCATGAGGCATCAAAGCCAAAGGAACTGAATAATATTAAGAAATGCTATAGATGGAAAGAAAGTAGTGTTGAAACCTACCAAAAAACAATTAGGAAACAACAAATTCAATCCATTCTAGACAACTTCCTGGACAAAACGTTCCACTGTAATAGTGAAGGTGTAAACTTGGCAGTAGAAAACCTAAACAGTATATTTGACCTCTCAGCTTCCCTATCAAATCCAAAAATCTCTAACAGAAAACCAAAGAAAAGTAATAACAGTGATAAATGGTTTGATGAAGAATGCAAAAACCTAAGAAAGAAATTGAGAAACCTATCCAACCAAAAACATAGAGACCCAGAAAACCTGAGCCTACGCCTTCACTATGGTGAATCACTAACACAATAAAGAAATACACTACGGAAAAAGAAGGAACAGCATGTCAGAAATCAGCTCAATGTAATTGAAGAATCCATAGAATCGAACCACTTCTAGGAAAATTGGAAAACACTAAACAAACAACAACACGAAGAGTTATCTATCCAAAACGGAGATGTATGGGTAAACCACTTCTCCAATCTTTTTGGCCCTATAACAGAGAACAAACAGCAAAAAAATATACATGATCAAATGCAAATCTTAGAATCAACTATTAAAGACTACCAGAACCCACTGGATTCTCCAATTACAATGAATGAACTACAGGACAAAATACAAACCCTCCAACCCAAAAAGTCCTGTGGTGTTGATGGTATCCTCAATGAAATTATAAAATATACAGACCACAAATTTCAATTAGCTATACTTAAACTCTTTAACATCATCCTTAGCTCTGGCATCTTCCCCAATATTTGGAACCAAGGACTGATCACCCCAATCCACAAAAGTGGAGACAAATTTGACCCCAATAACTACCGTGGGATATCGTCAACAGCAACCTTGGGAAAATCCTCTGCATTATCATTAACAGCAGACTAGTTCATTTCCTCAGTGAAAACAATGTACTGAGCAAATGTCAAATTGGCTTTTACCAAATTACCGTACACAGACTACGTATTCACCCTGCACACCCTATTTGACAAACAAACAAACCAAAACAATGCAAAGTCTTCTCATGCTTTGTTGATTTTAAAAAAAGCTTTTGACTCAATTTGGCATGAGGGTCTGCTATACAAATTGATGGAAAGTGGGGTTGGGGGAAAAACATACAACATTATAAAATCCATGTACACAAACAACAAGTGTGCGGTTAAAATTGGCAAAAAACACACACATTTCTTTCCACAGGGCCGTGGGGTGAGACAGTGATGCAGTTTAAGCCCCACCCTCTTCAACATATATATCAACGAATTGGCGAGGGCACTAGAACAGTCTGCAGCACCCGGGCCTCACCCTACTAGAATCTGAAGTCAAATGTCTTCTGTTTGCTGATGATCTGGTGCTTCTGTTCCCAACCAATGAGGGCCTACAGCAGCACCTAGATCTTCTGCACAGATTCTGTCAGACCTGGGCCCTGACAGTAAATCTCAGTAAGACAAAAATAATGGTGTTCCAAAAAAGGTCCAGTTGCCAGGACCACAAATACAAATTCCATCTAGACACCGTTGCCCTAGAGCACACAAAAAACTATACATACCTCGGCCTAAACATCAGCACCACAGGTAACTTCCACAAAGCTGTGAACGATCTGAGAGACAAGGCAAGAAGGGCCTTCTATGTCATCAAAAGGAACATAAAATGTTATATCCCAATTAGGATCTGGCTAAAAATACTTGAATCAATTATAGAACCCATTGCCCTTTATGGTTCTGAGGTCTGGGGTCCACTCACCAACCAAGAATTCACAAAATGGGACAAACACCAAATTGAGACTCTGCATGCAGAATTCTGCAAAAACATCCTCCGTGTACAACGTAAAACACCAAATAATGCATGCAGAGCAGAATTAGGCCAATACCCGCTAATTATCAAAATCCAGAAAAGAGCCATTAAATTCTATAACCACTTAAAAGGAAGCGATTCCCAAACCTTCCATAACAAAGCCATCACCTACAGAGAATGAACTTGGAGAAGAGTCCCTAAGTAAGCTTGTCCTGGGGCTCTGTTCACAAACACAAACAGACCCCACAGTGCCCCAGGACAACAACACAATTAGACCCAACCAAATCATGAGAAAACAAAAAGAGAATTACTTGACACATTGGAAAGAACAAACAAAAAACAGAGCAAACTAGAATGCTATTTGGCCCTAAACAGAGTACACAGTGGCAGAATACCTGACCACTGTGACTGACCCAAACTTAAGGAAAGCTTTGACTATGTACAGACTCAGTGAGCATAGCCTTGCTATTGAGAAAGGCCGCCGTAGGCAGACCTGGCTCTCAAGAGAAGACAGGCTATGTGCACACTGCCAACAAAATGAGGTGGAAACTGAGCTGCACTTCCTAACCTCCTGCCAAATGTATGACCATATTAGAGACACATATTTCCCTCAGATTACAGCGATCCACAAAGAATTCGAAAAAACAAACCCAATTTTGATAAACTCCCTTATCTACTGGGTGAAAAACCAGTGTCCCATCACAGCTGCAAGATTTGTGACCTGTTGCCACAAGAAAAGGGCAACCAGTGAAGAACAAACACCATTGTAAATACAACCCATATTTATGTTGATTTATTTTCCCATTTGTACTTTAACTATTTGCACATCATTACAACACTGTATATATACATAATATGACATTTGAAATGTCTTTATTCTTTTGGAACTTTTGTGAGTGTAATGTTTCCTGTTAATATTGATTGTTTATTTCACTTTTGTTTATTATCTATTTCACTTGCTTTGGCAATGTTAACACACGTTTCCCATGCCAATAAAGCCCTTAAATTGGGGAGAGAGAGAGAGAGAGAGAGAGAGAGAGAGAGAGACCATATTTCATCAACAAACCTTTCTGTAGTGTGAAGGTTCCATCCAACACCTCTGATACAGATAATATTTACATGTTAAAAGGAAAAAGAGAGGGAGGACAGTTACTATGGAAAACACTGTCCTCCGTGGGTGAGTGTGTGTGTGTGTGTGTATGTGTGAGTGTGTATGTACCTGAGGATGCATCCGATGCTGGTCTCGGCCAGCAGCAGGAAGCTCTCGTCAGGTGACAGGGCGATGCCGTTGGGCATGTAGAGACCATCCAGCAGGACACGCACATGCCCTGACACAGGGTCAAAGGTCAGGAGACGCCCCAGAGCGTTGGTCTCTATCACCTAGAGGTCAGGGGTCAGAGGTCAGGGGATATAGAGCTTCTATAAGAAGAAAGGCCTTTTCTAGGAATACAGACGGACAGACCTCTAGCTTGACGTGTCGTCGTCCCCAGCGAGAGGAGGAGTCAGTAAAGTAAATGGTTCCAGTCTGAGAGGATCTCCAACCCGTTCAGGAATGCAAACGGAACCCCGTCAGCTCCTAGAGCACGCACACACGATATTCCATATGTTAACTGGATTAGGCTTGTTGTGGTAATGTCAGTTCTAAACAGATATTCCATATGTTAACTGGATTAGGCTTGTTGTGGTAATATCAGTTCTAAACAGATATTCCATATGTTAACTGGATGTACATTAGGCTTGTTGTGGTAACATCAGTTCTAAACAGATATTCCATATGTTAACTGGATGTACATTAGGCTTGTTGTGGTCATATCAGTTTCTAAACAGATATTCCATATGTTAACTGGATTAGGCTTGTTGTGGTAATATCGTTCTAAACAGATATTCCATATGTTAACTGGATGTACATTAGGCTTGTTGTGGTAACATCAGTTCTAAACAGATATTCCATATGTTAACTGGATGTACATTAGGCTTGTTGTGGTAATATCAGTTCTAAACAGATATTCCATATGTTAACTGGATGTACATTAGGCTTGTTGTGGTAATATCAGTTCTAAACAGATATTCCATATGTTAACTGGATGTACATTAGGCTTGTTGTGGTAACATCAGTTCTAAACAGATATTCCATATGTTAACTGGATGTACATTAGGCTTGTTGTGGTAACATCAGTTCTAAACAGATATTCCATATGTTAACTGGATGTACATTAGGGCTTGTTGTGGTAACATCAGTTCTAAACAGATATTCCATATGTTAACTGGATGTACATTAGGCTTGTTGTGGTAACATCAGTTCTAAACAGATATTCCATATGTTAACTGGATGTACATTAGGCTTGTTGTGGTAACATCAGTTTCTAAACAGATATTCCATATGTTAACTGGATCAGGCTTGTTGTGGTCATATCGGTTCTAAACAGATATTCCATATGTTAACTGGATGTACATTAGGCTTGTTGTGTTCATATCAGTTCTAAACAGATATTCCATATGTTAACTGGATTAGGCTTGTTGTGGTAATATCAGTTCTAAACAGATATTCCATATGTTAACTGGATTAGGCTTTTGTGGTAATATCAGTTCTAAACAGATATTCCATATGTTAACTGGATGTACATTAGGCTTGTTGTGGTAACATCTGTTCTAAACAGATATTCCATATGTTAACTGGATGTACATTAGGCTTGTTGTGGTAACATCAGTTCTAAACAGATATTCCATATGTTAACTGGATGTACATTAGGCTTGTTGTGGTAACATCAGTTCTAAAACAGATATTCCATATGTTAACTGGATGTACATTAGGCTTGTTGTGGTAACATCAGTTCTAAACAGATATTCCATATGTTAACTGGATGTACATTAGGCTTGTTGTGGTAACATCAGTTCTAAACAGATATTCCATATGTTAACTGGATGTACATTAGGCTTGTTGTGGTAACATCAGTTCTAAACAGATATTCCATATGTTAACTGGATGTACATTAGGCTTGTTGTGGTAATATCAGTTCTAAACAGATATTCCATATGTTAACTGGATGTACATTAGGCTTGTTGTGGTAACATCAGTTCTAAACAGATATTCCATATGTTAACTGGATGTACATTAGGCTTGTTGTGGTAACATCAGTTTCTAAACAGATATTCCATATGTTAACTGGATGTACATTAGGCTTGTTGTGGTAACATCAGTTCTAAACAGATATTCCATATGTTAACTGGATCAGGCTTGTTGTGGTCATATCAGTTCTAAACAGATATTCCATATGTTAACTGGATGTACATTAGGCTTGTTGTGGTCATATCAGTTCTAAACAGATATTCCATATGTTAACTGGATTAGGCTTGTTGTGGTAATATCAGTTCTAAACAGATATTCCATATGTTAACTGGATCAGGCTTGTTGTGGTAATATCAGTTCTAAACAGATATTCCATATGTTAACTGGATGTACATTAGGGCTTGTTGTGGTAACATCAGTTCTAAACAGACATTCCATATGTTAACTGGATGTACATTAGGCTTGTTGTGGTAACATCAGTTCTAAACAGATATTCCATATGTTAACTGGATGTACATTAGGCTTGTTGTGGTAACATCAGTTCTAAACAGATATTCCATATGTTAACTGGATGTACATTAGGCTTGTTGTGGTAACATCAGTTCTAAACAGATATTCCATATGTTAACTGGATGTACATTAGGCTTGTTGTGGTAACATCAGTTCTAAACAGATATTCCATATGTTAACTGGATGTACATTAGGCTTGTTGTGGTAACATCAGTTCTAAACAGATATTCCATATGTTAACTGGATGTACATTAGGCTTGTTGTGGTAATATCAGTTCTAAACAGATATTCCATATGTTAACTGGATGTACATTAGGCTTGTTGTGGTAACATCAGTTCTAAACAGATATTCCATATGTTAACTGGATCAGGCTTGTTGTGGTCATATCAGTTCTAAACAGATATTCCATATGTTAACTGGATGTACATTAGGCTTGTTGTGGTCATATCAGTTCTAAACAGATATTCCATATGTTAACTGGATTAGGCTTGTTGTGGTCATATCAGTTCTAAACAGATATTCCATATGTTAACTGGATATACATTAGGCTTGTTGTGGTAACATCAGTTCTAAACAGATATTCCATATGTTAACTGGATGTACATTAGGCTTGTTGTGGTAATATCAGTTCTAAACAGATATTCCATATGTTAACTGGATGTGCATTAGGCTTGTTGTGGTATTATCAGTTCTAAACAGATATTCCATATGTTAACTGGATGTACATTAGGCTTGTTGTGGTATTATCAGTTCCTAAACAGATATTCCATATGTTAACTGGATGTACATTAGGCTTGTTGTGGTAAATTCAGTTCTAAACAGATATTCCATATGTTAACTGGATGTACATTAGGCTTGTTGTGGTAACATCAGTTCTAAACAGATATTCCATATGTTAACTGGATGTACATTAGGCTTGTTGTGGTAACATCAGTTCTAAACAGATATTCCATATGTTAACTGGATGTACATTAGGCTTGTTGTGGTATTATCAGTTCTAAACAGATATTCCATATGTTAACTGGATGTACATTAGGCTTATTGTGGTCATTTCAGTTCTAAACAGATATTCCATATGTTAACTGGATGTACATTAGGCTTGTTGTGGTAATATCAGTTCTAAACAGATATTCCATATGTTAACTGGATGTACATTAGGCTTGATGTGGTAACATCAGTTCTAAACAGATATTCCATATGTTAACTGGATGTACATTAGGCTTGTTGTGGTAACATCAGTTCTAAACAGATCATCCATATGTTAACTGGATGTACATTAGGCTTGATGTGGTAACATCAGTTTCTAAACAGATATTCCATATGTTAACTGGATGTACATTAGGCTTGTTGTGGTAACATCAGTTCTAAACAGATATTCCATATGTTAACTGGATGTACATTAGGCTTGTTGGGGTAACATCAGTTCTAAACAGATATTCCATATGTTAACTGGATGTACATTAGGCTTGTTGTGGTAACATCAGTTCTAAACAGATATTCCATATGTTAACTGGATCAGGCTTGTTGTGGTCATATCAGTTCTAAACAGATATTCCATATGTTAACTGGATGTACATTAGGCTTGTTGTGGTCATATCAGTTCTAAACAGATATTCCATATGTTAACTGGATTAGGCTTGTTGTGGTCATATCAGTTCTAAACAGATATTCCATATGTTAACTGGATATACATTAGGCTTGTTGTGGTAACATCAGTTCTAAACAGATATTCCATATGTTAACTGGATGTACATTAGGCTTGTTGTGGTAATATCAGTTCTAAACAGATATTCCATATGTTAACTGGATGTGCATTAGGCTTGTTGTGGTATTATCAGTTCTAAACAGATATTCCATATGTTAACTGGATGTACATTAGGCTTGTTGTGGTAACATCAGTTCTAAACAGATATTCCATATGTTAACTGGATCAGGCTTTGTTGTGGTCATATCAGTTCTAAACAGATATTCCATATGTTAACTGGATGTACATTAGGCTTGTTGTGGTCATATCAGTTCTAAACAGATATTCCATATGTTAACTGGATTAGGCTTGTTGTGGTAACATCAGTTCTAAACAGATATTCCATATGTTAACTGGATGTACATTAGGCTTGTTGTGGTAACATCAGTTCTAAACAGATATTCCATATGTTAACTGGATGTACATTAGGCTTGTTGTGGTATTATCAGTTCTAAACAGATATTCCATATGTTAACTGGATGTACATTAGGCTTGTTGTGGTAACATCAGTTCTAAACAGATATTCCATATGTTAACTGGATGTACATTAGGCTTGTTGTGGTCATTTCAGTTCTAAACAGATATTCCATATGTTAACTGGATGTACATTAGGCTTGTTGTGGTAATATCAGTTCTAAACAGATATTCCATATGTTAACTGGATGTACATTAGGCTTGATGTGGTATTATCAGTTCTAAACAGATATTCCATATGTTAACTGGATGTACATTAGGCTTGTTGTGGTAACATCAGTTCTAAACAGATATTCCATATGTTAACTGGATGTACATTAGGCTTGTTGTGGTATTATCAGTTCTAAACAGATATTCCATATGTTAACTGGATGTACATTAGGCTTATTGTGGTCATTTCAGTTCTAAACAGATATTCCATATGTTAACTGGATGTACATTAGGCTTGTTGTGGTAATATCAGTTCTAAACAGATATTCCATATGTTAACTGGATGTACATTAGGCTTGTTGTGGTAACATCAGTTCTAAACAGATCATCCATATGTTAACTGGATGTACATTAGGCTTGATGTGGTAACATCAGTTCTAAACAGATATTCCATATGTTAACTGGATGTACATTAGGCTTGTTGTGGTAACATCAGTTCTAAACAGATATTCCATATGTTAACTGGATGTACATTAGGCTTGTTGTGGTAACATCAGTTCTAAACAGATATTCCATATGTTAACTGGATGTACATTAGGGCTTGTTGTGGTAACATCAGTTCTAAACAGATATTCCATATGTTAACTGGATCAGGCTTGTTGTGGTCATATCAGTTCTAAACAGATATTCCATATGTTAACTGGATGTACATTAGGCTTGTTGTGGTCATATCAGTTCTAAACAGATATTCCATATGTTAACTGGATGTACATTAGGCTTGTTGTGGTCATATCAGTTCTAAACAGATATTCCATATGTTAACTGGATTAGGCTTGTTGTGGTAACATCAGTTCTAAACAGATATTCCATATGTTAACTGGATGTACATTAGGCTTGTTGTGGTAACATCAGTTCTAAACAGATATTCCATATGTTAACTGGATGTACATTAGGCTTGTTGTGGTATTATCAGTTCTAAACAGATATTCCATATGTTAACTGGATGTACATTAGGCTTGTTGTGGTAACATCAGTTCTAAACAGATATTCCATATGTTAACTGGATGTACATTAGGCTTGTTGTGGTCATTTCAGTTCTAAACAGATATTCCATATGTTAACTGGATGTACATTAGGCTTGTTGTGGTAATATCAGTTCTAAACAGATATTCCATATGTTAACTGGATGTACATTAGGCTTGATGTGGTATTATCAGTTCTAAACAGATATTCCATATGTTAACTGGATGTACATTAGGCTTGTTGTGGTAACATCAGTTCTAAACAGATATTCCATATGTTAACTGGATGTACATTAGGCTTGTTGTGGTATTATCAGTTCTAAACAGATATTCCATATGTTAACTGGATGTACATTAGGCTTATTGTTTGGTCATTTCAGTTCTAAACAGATATTCCATATGTTAACTGGATGTACATTAGGCTTGTTGTGGTAATATCAGTTCTAAACAGATATTCCATATGTTAACTGGATGTACATTAGGCTTGATGTGGTAACATCAGTTCTAAACAGATATTCCATATGTTAACTGGATGTACATTAGGCTTGTTGTGGTAACATCAGTTCTAAACAGATCATCCATATGTTAACTGGATGTACATTAGGCTTGATGTGGTAACATCAGTTCTAAACAGATATTCCATATGTTAACTGGATGTACATTAGGCTTGTTGTGGTAACATCAGTTCTAAACAGATATTCCATATGTTAACTGGATGTACATTAGGCTTGTTGTGGTAACATCAGTTCTAAACAGATATTCCATATGTTAACTGGATGTACATTAGGCTTGTTGTGGTAACATCAGTTCTAAACAGATATTCCATATGTTAACTGGATCAGGCTTGTTGTGGTCATATCAGTTCTAAACAGATATTCCATATGTTAACTGGATGTACATTAGGCTTGTTGTGGTCATATCAGTTCTAAACAGATATTCCATATGTTAACTGGATTAGGCTTGTTGTGGTCATATCAGTTCTAAACAGATATTCCATATGTTAACTGGATATACATTAGGCTTGTTGTGGTAACATCAGTTCTAAACAGATATTCCATATGTTAACTGGATGTACATTAGGCTTGTTGTGGTAATATCAGTTCTAAACAGATATTCCATATGTTAACTGGATGTGCATTAGGCTTGTTGTGGTATTATCAGTTCTAAACAGATATTCCATATGTTAACTGGATGTACATTAGGCTTGTTGTGGTAACATCAGTTCTAAACAGATATTCCATATGTTAACTGGATCAGGCTTGTTGTGGTCATATCAGTTCTAAACAGATATTCCATATGTTAACTGGATGTACATTAGGCTTGTTGTGGTCATATCAGTTCTAAACAGATATTCCATATGTTAACTGGATTAGGCTTGTTGTGGTAACATCAGTTCTAAACAGATATTCCATATGTTAACTGGATGTACATTAGGCTTGTTGTGGTAACATCAGTTCTAAACAGATATTCCATATGTTAACTGGATGTACATTAGGCTTGTTGTGGTATTATCAGTTCTAAACAGATATTCCATATGTTAACTGGATGTACATTAGGCTTGTTGTGGTAACATCAGTTCTAAACAGATATTCCATATGTTAACTGGATGTACATTAGGCTTGTTGTGGTCATTTCAGTTTCTAAACAGATATTCCATATGTTAACTGGATGTACATTAGGCTTGTTGTGGTAATATCAGTTCTAAACAGATATTCCATATGTTAACTGGATGTACATTAGGCTTGATGTGGTATTATCAGTTCTAAACAGATATTCCATATGTTAACTGGATGTACATTAGGCTTGTTGTGGTAACATCAGTTCTAAACAGATATTCCATATGTTAACTGGATGTACATTAGGCTTGTTGTGGTAACATCAGTTTCTAAACAGATATTCCATATGTTAACTGGATCAGGCTTGTTGTGGTCATATCGGTTCTAAACAGATATTCCATATGTTAACTGGATGTACATTAGGCTTGTTGTGGTCATATCAGTTCTAAACAGATATTCCATATGTTAACTGGATTAGGCTTGTTGTGGTCATATCAGTTCTAAACAGATATTCCATATGTTAACTGGATGTACATTAGGCTTGTTGTGGTAACATCAGTTCTAAACAGATATTCCATATGTTAACTGGATGTACATTAGGCTTGTTGTGGTCATATCAGTTCTAAACAGATATTCCATATGTTAACTGGATGTACATTAGGCTTGTTGTGGTATTATCAGTTCTAAACAGATATTCCATATGTTAACTGGATGTACATTAGGCTTGTTGTGGTAACATCAGTTCTAAACAGATATTCCATATGTTAACTGGATGTACATTAGGCTTGTTGTGGTCATTTCAGTTCTAAACAGATATTCCATATGTTAACTGGATGTACATTAGGCTTGTTGTGGTAATATCAGTTCTAAACAGATATTCCATATGTTAACTGGATGTACATTAGGCTTGATGTGGTATTATCAGTTCTAAACAGATATTCCATATGTTAACTGGATGTACATTAGGCTTGTTGTGGTAACATCAGTTCTAAACAGATATTCCATATGTTAACTGGATGTACATTAGGCTTGTTGTGGTAACATCAGTTCTAAACAGATATTCCATATGTTAACTGGATGTACATTAGGCTTGTTGTGGTAACATCAGTTCTAAACAGATATTCCATATGTTAACTGGATGTACATTGTCAGACCTTGACTGCTGTCCAGTCAGAGTTAACCCTCTGGAGTCTAAGCCCTGTCTAAGCCAGGGAAGGGTTTCTAAGCTAACATACTGTATGGAACTGTTTTAAGATGGTCACACCAAGGATTACCCCCTCCCCCTCCCCCTCCCGGTTTAGACAGGGCTTAGACTCGAGAGGGTTAAGGTTAGGGGTTAGACTGTCAGACCTGCTGTCCAGTCAGAGTTAAGGTTAGGGTTAGACTGTCAGACCTGCTGTCCAGTCAGAGTTAAGGTTAGGGTTAGACTGTCAGACCTGCTGTCCAGTCAGAGTTAAGGTTAGGGTTAGACTGTCAGACCTGCTGTCCAGTCAGAGTTAAGGTTAGGGTTAGACTGTCAGACCTGCTGTCCAGTCAGAGTTAAGGTTAGGGTTAGACTGTCAGACCTGCTGTCCAGTCAGAGTTAAGGTTAGGGTTAGACTGTCAGACCTGCTGTCCAGTCAGAGTTAAGGTTAGGGTTAGACTGTCAGACCTGCTGTCCAGTCAGAGTTAAGGTTAGGGTTAGACTGTCAGACCTGCTGTCCAGTCAGAGTTAAGGTTAGGGTTAGACTGTCAGACCTGCTGTCCAGTCAGAGTTAAGGTTAGGGTTAGACTGTCAGACCTGCTGTCCAGTCAGAGTTAAGGTTAGGGTTAGACTGTCAGACCTGCTGTCCAGTCAGAGTTAAGGTTAGGGTTAGACTGTCAGACCTGCTGTCCAGTCAGAGTTAAGGTTAGGGTTAGACTGTCGCTTCCGCATTGTCTCCGTGCTGCTCTGCTGTTTGTTGCTACTTGGCTACCTGCCGAAACTATTCACGTTTTACTTTTAATAAACGTTTAATTAATCTCTGTGTTCAACAAATTTACCAACTTTTTTAGTTTTGTCCTCACTCATCTTTTTCGTTAAACTTTTTTCACCCGGACGTTTATCCCGAGACAGAAGAGTCACTTTCCTGTGCGTTTTAGCTGCCAACTTTACGTTATTTTCCTTTTTTCCATCGCAACTTTTTTCCCTTATTCAACTTTTTTCACTCCGGACGCTTCATCTGGACATGGTTCATCAACATCTTCAACAGCCGAAGCTAAGTAGTAACATTAACATGATGTCTTCTAATTGCAGTCGCTGTACTCATAATATACAGGAGAATTCTCGCCTTACGGCGAGAATAGCTGTGCTACAAGCCCAGCTTCAGACGCAATCGTTAGGCAGAGTAATATCAGTGTAGGAAAGGAAGAAACAGCGTCTGTGCCACCAGCAAGTACAGACAGTAACGTTAGTATAAATCCCCCCGCACAGTCCCCGCAGCCGGACAACTTTCCTCATGGCTTCTGGAGGGAAATACTGTTGGAATGCTCAACCGGTGTCGCTCATTCAGCCGACAGAAACCTTCAACCGGTTTTCCCCATTATGTAGCGAGTCGGAGTCTGAGTCTGAGTCTTCTCTAGTCTCTACTCCTCCCGTTACGGGGTCTGAGACTCGAAGGCTCCACCATTAGCTCTGACAAATTGAAAACCCTAGTCATTGGCGACTCCATTACCCGCAGTATTAGACTTAAAACGAATCACCCAGCGATCATACACTGTTTACCAGGGGGCAGGGCTACCGACGTTAAGGCTAATCTAAAGATGGTGCTGGCTAAAGCTAAAACTGGCGAGTGTAGAGAGTATAGAGATATTGTTATCCACGTCGGCACCAACGATGTTAGGATGAAACAGTCAGAGGTCACCAAGTGCAACATAGCTTCAGCGTGTAAATCAGCTAGAAAGATGTGTCGGCATCGAGTAATTGTCTCTGGCCCCCTCCCAGTTAGGGGAAGTGACGAGCTCTACAGCAGAGTCTCAGCACTCAATCGCTGGTTGAAAACTGTTTTCTGCCCCTCCCAAAAGATAACATTTGTGGATAATTGGCCCTCTTTCTGGGACTCACCCCACAAACAGGATCAAGCCTGACCTGCTGAGGAGTGACGGACTCCATCCTAGCTGGAGGGGTGCTCTCCTCTTATCTACCAACATAGATAGGGCTCTAACTCCTCTAGCCCCACAGTGAAATAGGGTGCAGGCCAGGCAGCAGGCTGTTAGCCAACCTGCCAGCTTAGTGGAGTCTGCCAATAGCATAGTCAGTGTAGTCAGCTCAGCCATACCCATTGAGACTGTGTCTGTGCCTCGACCCTAGGTTGGGCAAAACTAAACATGGTGGTGTTCACCCTAGCAATCTTATTAGGATAAAGACCTCCTCCATTCCTGCCATTATTGAAAGAGATCGTGATACCTCACATCTCAAAATAGGGTTACTTAATGTTAGATCCCTCACTTCAAAGGCAGTCATAGTCAATGAACTAATCACTGATCATAATCTTGATGTGATTGGCCTGACTGAAACATGGCTTAAGCCTGATGAATTTGCTGTGTTAAATGAGGCCTCACCTCCTGGTTACACTAGTGACCATATTCCCCGTGCATCCCGCAAAGGCGGAGGTGTTGCTAACATTTACGATAGCAAATTTCAATTTACAAAAAAAAATGACGTTTTCATCTTTCGAGCTTCTAGTCATGAAATCTATGCAGCCTACTCAATCACTTTTATAGCTACTGTTTACAGGCCTCCTGGGCCATATACAGCGTTCCTCTCTGAGTTTCCTGAATTCCTATCAGACCTTGTAGTCATAGCAGATCATATTCTAATTTTTGGTGATTTTAATATTCACATGGAGAAGTCCACAGACCCACTCCAAAAGTCTTTCGGAGCCATTATCGACTCAGTGGGTTTTGTCCAACATGTCTCTGGACCTACTCACTGCCACAGTCATACTCTGGACCTAGTTTTGTCCCATGGAATAAATGTTGTAGATCTTAATGTTTTTCCACAAAATCCTGGACTATCGGACCACCATTTTATTACGTTTGCAATCGCAACAAATAATCTGCTCAGACCCCAACCAAGGAGCATCAAAAGTCGTGCTATAAATTCTCAGACAACACAAAAATTCATTGATGCCCTTCCAGACTCCTTCTGCCTACCCAAGGACGTCAGAGGACAAAAATCAGTTAACCACTTAACTGAGGAACTCAATTTAACCTTGCGCAATACCCTAGATGCAGTTGCACCCCTAAAAACGAAAAACATTTGTCATAAGAAACTAGCTCCTGGTATACAGAAAATACCCGAGCTTTGAAGCAAGCTTCCAGGAAATTGGAACGGAAATGGCGCCACACCAAACTGGAAGTCTTCCGACTAGCTTGGAAAAGACAGTACCGTGCAGTACCGAAGAGCCCTCACTGCTGCTCGATCATCCTACTTTTCCAAATTAATCGAGAAAATAAGAACAATCCAAAATTTCTTTTGATACTGTTGCAAAGCTAACTAAAAAGCAGCATTCCCCAAGAGAGGATGGTTTTCACTTCAGCAGTGATAAATTCATGAACTTCTTTGAGGAAAAGATCATGACCATTAGAAAGCAAATTACGGACTCCTCTTTGAATCTGCGTGATTCCTCCAGGGCTTAGCTGTCCTGGATCTGCACAGCTCTGCGAGGGCCTGGGATCGGGAGAGACACTTAAGTGTTTTAGTACTATATCTCTTGACACAATGATGAAAATAATCATGGCCTCTAAACCTTCAAGCTGCATACTGGATCCTATTCCTACTAAACTGCTGAAGGAGCTGCTTCCCTGTGCTTGGCCCTCCTATGTTGAACATAATAAACAGCTCTCTATCCACCGGATGTGTACCAAACTCACTAAAAGTGGCAGTGATAAAGCCTCTCTTGAAAAAGCCAAACCTTGACCCGGAAAATATAAAAACTATCGGCCTATATCGAATCTTCCATTCCTCTCAAAAATTTTAGAAAAAGCTGTTGCGCAGCAACTCACTGCCTTTCTGAAGACAAACAATGTATACGAAATGCTTCAGTCTGGTTTTAGACCCCATCATAGCACTGAGACTGCACTTGTGAAGGTGGTAAATGACCTTTTAATGGCGTCAGACCGAGGGCTCTGCATCTGTCCTCGTGCTACTAGACCTTAGTGCTGCCTTTGACACCATCGATCACCACATTCTTTTGGAGAGACTGGAAACCCAAATTGGTCTACACGGACAAGTTCTGGCCTGGTTTAGATCCTACCTGTCGGAAAGATATCAGTTTGTCTCTGTGAATGGTCTGTCCTCCGACAAATCAACTGTACATTTCGGTGTTCCTCAAGGTTCCGTTTTAGGACCACTATTGTTTTCACTATATATTTTACCTCTTGGGGATGTTATTCGAAAACATAATGTTAACTTTCACTGCTATGCGGATGACACACAGCTGTACATTTCAATGAAGCATGGTGAAGCCCCAAAATTGCCCTCGCTAGAAGCCTGTGTTTCAGACATAAGGAAGTGGATGGCTGAAAACTTTTTACTTTTAAACTCGGACAAAACAGAGATGCTTGTTCTAGGTCCCAAGAAACAAAGAGATCTTCTGTTAAATCTGACAATTAATCTTGATGGTTGTAAAGTCGTCTCAAATAAAACTGTGAAGGACCTAGGCGTTACTCTTGACCCTGATCTCTCTTTTGACGAACATATCAAGACTGTTTCAAGGACAGCTTTTTTCCATCTACGTAACATTGCAAAAATCAGAAATTTTCTGTCCAAAAATGATGCAGAAAAATTGATCCATGCATTTGTTACTTCTAGATTGGACTACTGCAATGCTCTATTTTCCGCTACCGGATAAAGCACTAAATAAACTTCAGTTAGTGCTAAATACGGCTGCTAGAATCCTGACTAGAACCAAGAAATTTGATCATATTACTCCAGTGCTAGCTTCCCTACACTGGCTTCCTGTTAAGGCAAGGGCTGATTTCAGTTTTACTGTTAACCTATAAAGCGTTACATGGGCTTGCTCCTACCTATCTTTCCGAGTTGGTCCTGCCGTACATTACCAATACGTACGCTACGGTCACAAGACGAGGCCTCCTAATTGTCCCTAGAATTTCTAAGCAAACAGCGGGAGGCAGGGCTTTCTCCTATAGATCTCCATTTTTATGGAACAGTCTGCCTACCCATGTGAGAGACGCAGACTCGGTCTCTAACCTTTAAGTCTTTACTGAAGACTTATCTCTTCAGTAGGTCATATGATTGAGTGTAGTCTGGCCCAGGAGTGTGAAGGTGAACGGAAAGGCTGGAGCAACGAACAGCCCTTGCTGTCTCTGCCAGGCCGGTTCCCCTCTCCACTGGGGTTCTCTGCCTCTAACCCTGTTGCAGGGGCTGAGTCACTGGCTTGCTGGTGCTCTTTCATGCCGTCCCTGGGAGGGGTGCGTCACTTGAGTGGGTTGAGTTACTGACGTGATCTTCCTGTCTGGGTTGGCGCCCCCCTTGGTTTGTGCTGTGGTGGAGACCTCTGTGGGCTATACTCGGCCTTGTCTCAGGATTGTAAGTTGGTGGTTGGGGATATCCCTCTAGTGGTGCGGGGGCTGTGCTTTGGCGGAGTGGGTGGGGTTATATCCTTCCTGTTTGGCCCTGTCCGGGGTTTCTTCGGATGGGGCCACAGTGTCTCCGGACCGCTCCTGTCTCAGCCTCCAGTATTTATGCTGCAGTAGTTTGTGTCGGGGGCTGGGGTTAGTTGGTTATACCTGGAGTACTTCTCCTGTCTTATCCAGTGTCCTGTGTGAATTTAAGTATGCTCTCTCTAATTCTCTCGTTCTCTCTTTCTCTCTGAGAACCTGAGCCCTAGGACCATACGTCAGGACTACCGGGCATGATGACACCTTGCTGTCCCCAGTCCGCCTGGCCTTGCTGCTATTCCAGTTTCAACTGTTCTGCCTGCGCTACGAAACCCCTACCTGTCCCAGACCTGCTGTTTTCAACTCTAAATGATCGGCTATGAAAAGCCAACTGAGAGACCTGAGCCCTAGGACCATACGTCGGGACTACCGGCCGTGGTGACTCCTTGCTGTCCCCAGTCCGCCTGGCCTTGCTGCTATTCCAGTTTAAACTGTTCTGCCTGCCGGTTATGGAACCCCTACCTGTCCCAGACCTGCTGTTTTAAACTCTAATGATCGGCTATGAAAAGCCAACTGAGATTTATTCCTGATTATTATTTGACCATGCTTGTCACTTATGAACATTTTTGAACATCTTGGCATGGTTCTGTTATAATCTCCACCCGGCACAGCCAGAAGAGGACTGGCCACCCCTCATAGCCTGGTTCCTCTCTAGGTTTCTTCCCTAGGTTTTGCCTTTCTAGGGAGTTTTTCCTAGCCACCGTGCTTCTACACCTGCATTACTAGCTGTTTGGGGTTTTAGGCTGGGTTTCTGTACAGCACTTCGAGATATTAGCTGATGTAAGAAGGGCTATATAAAATAAAATTGATTGATTGATTGACTGTCAGACCTGCTGTCCAGTCAGAGTTAAGGTTAGGGTTAGACTGTCAGACCTGCTGTCCAGTCAGAGTTAAGGTTAGGGTTAGACTGTCAGACCTGCTGTCCAGTCAGAGTTAAGGTTAGGGTTAGACTGTCAGACCTGCTGTCCAGTCAGAGTTAAGGTTAGGGTTAGACTGTCAGACCTGCTGTCCAGTCAGAGTTAAGGTTAGGGTTAGACTGTCAGACCTGCTGTCCAGTCAGAGTTAAGGTTAGGGTTAGACTGTGAATGTGAAGGATTAGACCTTGTTTGCTGTCTAGTAGCAGGGTCTTGTGTCCAGTCTGGGGGTTAGGGGTCAGGGGTTACCTGTCTTGCTGTCTAGTAGCAGGGTCTTGTGTCCAGTCTGGGGGTTAGGGGTCAGGGGGTTACCTGTCTTGCTGTCTAGTAGCAGGGTCTTGTGTCCAGTCTGGGGGTTAGGGGGTCAGGGTTACCTGTCTTGCTGTCTAGTAGCAGGGTCTTGTGTCCAGTCTGGGGTTAGGGGTCAGGGGTTACCTGTCTTGCTGTCTAGTAGCAGGGTCTTGTGTCCAGTCTGGGGGTCAACAGAAAACAGTCCAAAGTAGGAGTCCGCTACGATCAGCTGACCACCGCTGTCCAACCGCACGCCATGAGGACGACCACAGACTGGCTCATAGTCTGTGCTGCTACCTAGAGGGACAACAGACATAACATCATAGTCTGGACTGCTACCTAGAGGAACAACAGACATAACATCATAGTCTGGACTGCTACCTAGAGGGACAACAGACATAACATCATAGTCTGGACTGCTACCTAGAGGAACACCAGACATAACATCATAGTCTGTGCTGCTACCTACAGACACACAACAACAACAGATAGAAATAGACAAACTCATAATTCAGTTATTCCTTTAGCTCAGTCTTCCCTTTTAACCCTTAACCTTCTAACCTTCGAACCCTCTAATCTGAGGTCTTGGGTTGAGATATCAGCTGAGATATCAGAGGAAGACAATCAGCTGCCGGCCACTTCAACAGAGATCTGAACAGAACACTCACTGTCTGTTTAGGCCTGAGCTCAGAGGAAGACAATCAGCTGCCGCCACTTCAACAGAGATCTGAACAGAACACATATGTAACAGTTTTGCTTCCGTCCCTCTCCTCGCCCTACCTGGGCTTGAACCAGGGACCCTCTGCACATCGACAACAGTCACCCTCGAAAGCACCGTTACTCGCCGTGGCCCTTGCAGAGCAAGGGAAACAACTACTTCAAGGTCTCAGAGCGAGTGACGTCACCGATTGAAACGCTACTAGTGCGCACCGCTAACTAGCTAGCCATTTCACACCGGTTACACATACACACAGCTAAACACTTCCCAACAGAAGAAAGAGACATTCTCAGTGTTCCACACCAGGCGCACTCAGTAGAACATCTGAAATATGTTTTCTCACCTGTTTCATACCTACTGAACACAACCCTGATCCGTAGACAGGAGACCCCAAAACAGATTCCATCATACAGTGGGGAAAAAAAAGTATTTAGTCAGCCACCCACTTAAAAAAGATGAGAGAGGCCTGTAATTTTTCATCATAGGTACACGTCAACTATGACAGATTACATGGCCATTAAGGCCAGATGGTTCTTCAAGAAGTTCAAAAGTTCATAAATGACCAGCAATAGTATAAAGTAATCCTTCTACACCCCCCCTCCCCCCCCACAAAAAATAAAATACAATAAAAAGGTGGTTGTCCCACTGGTTATCATAAGGTGAATGCACCAATGTGTAAGTGGCTCTGGATAAGAGCGTCTGCTAACTGATGTAAATGTAAACGATATTCCCAGTGGTTGTAGAGGGTGCAACAGGTCAGCACCTCAGGAGGAAATGTCACTTGGCTTTTTATAGCCGAGCATTCAGAGGTCGAGAGAGAGAGAGAGAGGTCGAGAGAGAGAGAGAGAGAGAGAGAGAGAGAGAGAGAGAGAGAGAGAGAGAGAAAGAGGTTTCCCATGCCAATAACACCCTATGAATTTAATTGAATCGAGAGAGAGTTGAAAACAGCAGGTCCGGGACAAGGTAGCACGTCCGGTGAACAAGCAGTTAAGTTAGTTACTGACCACACTCCTGTAAGTCCTGTCCCATGTGGGTGATGAGGGTTAGAGTCTCCTGCTGGATCCTCCACAGCTTCCCATCCACCGTCCCTGTGTACACGTTACCTAGGAGACAGCAGGGGTTAGAGGTCAGGGGGTCAGACAGGCCACAGGGTCTCATAACAGTGGTAGGAGTTCTAAAAGGGTATTTCCAGTGAAAGGTCATATAAACACTGACGAGGCTGATGAAAAGACACGATTAAATTAAAACCTGCTGAATGATAAAACAACTCAGACAAGAGTTCTTACCCTCCTGGTCGGCAGTGAAGGATTCTGGTCCATGTAGTTGTCCAGTGAACAGTCTGCGTCCGTTCTGTAGTCTGGTGTTGACAGCCAGTGGGCCCTCCAGAAGATGGAGGGGGTCCTTTGAATCTGACAGACAGACAATAACTCTTCAACCCCTAAACTGACAGACAGACAGACAATAACTATCTTTAACCCCTAAACTGACAGACAGACAATAACTCTTCAACCCCTAAACTGACAGACAGACAGACAATAACTACTTTAACCCCTAAACTGACAGACAGACAATAACTATTTAACCCCTAAACTGACAGACAGACAATAACTATTTAACCCCTAAACTGACAGACAGACAATAACTCTTCAACCCCTAAACTGACAGACAGACAATAACTCTTCAACCCTCTAAACTGACAGACAGACAATAACTCTTCAACCCCTAAACTGACAGACAGACAATAACTATTTAACCCCTAAACTGACAGACAGACAATAACTATTTAACCCCTAAACTGACAGACAGACAATAACTATTTAACCCCTAAACTGACAGACAGACAATAACTATTTAACCCCTAAACTGACAGACAGACAATAACTCTTCAACCCCTAAACTGACAGACAGACAATAACTATTTAACCCCTAAACTGACAGACAGACAATAACTCTTGAACCCCTAAACTGATTCACTCTGATAACACCAACCTGTCTCTATACACAACCCTTCACCTCCAACCAAATCCCAAACATCTCCTTCCTCCCGAACAACATGTAAGGCTCAGAGTCTATGGGTGAGGGGAAGATGTGTGTGTGTGTGTGTGTGCGTGTGTGTGTGTGTGTGTGTGTGTGCGTGTGTTTGTGACATCAAATGTTATTTGTCACATGCGCCGAATACAACAGGTGAATACAACCTTACAGTGAAATGCTTACTTACAAGCCCTTAACCAACAATGGCATTTAAAAGTAAAAAAATAGTTAAGAAATTATTTACTAAATAAACTCAAGTTTAAAAAAAGTAACACAATAACATAACGAGGCTATATACAGGGGGTACCGGTACCGAGTCAATGTGCAGGGGCACAGGTTAGTCGAAGTAATTGAGGTAATATGTACATGTAGGTAGAGGTAAAGTGACTACGCATAGATAATAAACAGAGTAGCAGCAGCGTGTCAATGTAAATAGTCTGGGTAGCCATTTGATTAACTGTTCAGCGGTCTCATGGCTTGGGGGTAGAAGCTGTTAAGGAGCCTTTTGGAACTAGACTTGGTGCTCCGGTACCGCTTGCCGTTCGTAGCAGAGAACAGTCTATGACTAGGGTGGCTGGAGTCTTTGACCATTTTTAAGAGCTTCCTCTGACACCGCCTGGTATAGAGGTCCTGGATGGCAGGAAGCTTGGCCCTAGTGATGTGCTGGGCCGTACGCACTAACCTCTGTAGTGCCTTGCGGTCGGATGCCAAGCAGTTGCCATACCAGGCGGTGTTGCAACCAGTCAGGATGCTCTTGATGGTGCAAATGTATAACTTTTGAGGATCTGAGGACCCATGCCAAATCTTTTCAGTCTCCTGAGGGGGAAAAGGCATTGTCGTGCCCTCTTCATGACTGTCTTGGTGTGTTTGGACCATGATAGTTTGTTGGTGATGTGGACACCAAGGAACTTGAAGCTCTTGACCTGCTCCACTACAGCCCCATCGATGTGAATGGGGGCGTGCTCTGCCCTTCTTTTCCTGTAGTCCACGATCATCTCCCTTTGTCTTGATCACATTGAAGGATATGTTGTTGTCCTGGCACCACAGTGCCAGGTCTCTGACCTCCTCCCTATAGGCTGTCTCATCGTTGTCGGTGATCAGGCCTACCACTGTTGTGTCAGTCGGGCAAACTTAATGATGGTGTTGGAGTCGTGCCTGGCCATGCAGTCATGGGTGAACAGGGAGTACAGGAGGGACTGAGCACGCACCCCTGAGGCCCCCGTGTTGAGGATCAGTGTGGCAGATGTGTTGTTGCCTACCCCTTACCACCTGGGGCGGCCCGTCAGGAAGTCCAGGATCCAGTTGCAGAGGGAGGTGTTTAGGCCCCCAGGGTCCTTAACTTAGTGATGAGCTTTGAGGGCACTATGGTGTTGAACGCTGAGGCTGTAGTCAATGAACAGCATTCTCACATAGGTGTCCCTTTTGTCCAGGTGGGAAAGGGCAGTGTGGAGTGCAATGAGATTGCATCATCTGTGGATCTGTTGGGGTGGTATGCGAATTGGGGTGGTATGCGAATTGGAGTGGGTCTAGGGTTTTCTGGGATAATGGTGTTGATGTGAGCCATGACCAGCCTTTCAAAGGACTTCATAGCTACAGACATTGTGTTACGGGTCGGTAGTCATTTAGGCAGGTTACCTTGGCGTTCTTGGGCACAGGGACTATGGTGGTCTGCTTGAAACATGTTGGTATTACAGACTCAGTCAGGGACAGGTTGAAAATGTCAGTGAAGACACTTGCCAGTTGGTCAGCGTATGCTCGGATTACCGTCCTGGTAATCCGTCTGGCTCTGCCTTGTGAATGTTGTCCTGTTTAAAGGTCTTACTCACTCGGCTACAGAGAGCGTCGATCGCTGACAGTCGTCCAGAACAGCTGGTGCTCTTATGCATGCTTCAGTGTTGCTTGCCTCAAAGCGAGCATAGAAGTCATTTAGCTCGTCTTCCCTTCAGTAGTCCGTAAAAGCCTGCAAGCCCTGCCACATCCGACGAGCGTCGAGAGCCGGTGTAGTGTGTGTGTACTTGCACGTAAGGCTGAGGGTCTATAGGTGAGGGAGAGGTAGATCCCACAGCCACAGATAGCAGGACCACTGAGAGCGCTCTCTTCCAAAGCCTGAAGACAGGAGAGCAACACAACAGATATCACATACCACATATACACTGAGTCAAAATTTGAGATTTTTGGTTCCAATCGCCGTGTCTTTGTGAGGACGCGGTGTGGGGTGAACAGATGATCTCCACATGTTATTTCCACCGTAACGCATGGAGGAGGAGTGTGATGGTGTGGGGAGCTTTGCTGGTGACACTGTCTAGTGATTTATTTAGAATTCAAGGCACATAACCAGCATGGCTACACAGCATTCTGCAGCGATCACGCCATCCAATCTGGTTTGGGCTTAGTGGGACCATCATTTCTTTTTCAACAGGACAATGACCCAACACACTTCCAGGATGTGTAAGGGCTATTTTACCAGAAGGAGAGTGATGGAGTGCTGCATCAGATGACCAGGCCTCCACAATCCCCGACCTCAACCCAATTGAGATGGTTTGGGATGAGTCAGACCGCAGAGTGAAGGAAAAAGCAGCCAACAAGTGCTCAGCATATGTGGGAACTCCTTCAAGACTGTTGGAAAAGCATTCCAGAGTGAAGCTGGTTGAGAGAATGCCAAGAGTGTGCAAAGCTGTCATCAAGGCAAAGGGGTGGCTATTTGAAGAATCTCAAATATAAAATATATTTTGATTTGTTTTAACACTTTTTGGTTACTAGGCATGATTCCATATGTGTTATTTCATAGTTTTGATGTCTTCACTATTATTCTACAATGTAAAAAAATAAAGAAAAACCCTGGAATGAGTAGGTGTGTCCAAACTTTTGACTGGTACTGTATATATACACACAGTATATACTGATAACATGTCATCTCTCCGCCATCAAACAACAACTGAACCCTTAACCCTAACAGCCCCTCGCTCTCATATCTTGTAACAAGGAGATACAGTGATTTATTTACATTTAGGTCATTTAGCAGACGCTCTTATCCAGAGCGACTTACAGTTAGTGAATACATATTTTTTTATACTAGCCCCCACAACCCTGGCGTTGCAAACGCCATGCTCTATCAACTGAGCTAGCATCCTGCCGGCCATTCCCTCCCTACCCTGGACGACGCTGGGCCAATTGTGCGCCGCCCCATGAGTCTCCCGGTCGCGGCCATTGCCGACAGAGCCTGGATTTATCACCTCCTCTCTTCTGTCTCTAGTTAATAAATCAACTGTGTTGTTGTGTCATACCTCCACCCCCACCCCCAGCCCTTATCTGGCTGACTATGGAATTACCTCCATACCTCCATGTCACCCCAGCCCTTATCTGGCTGAGCTATGGAATTACCTCCATACCTCCATGTCACCCCCCCCCAGCCCTTATCTGGCTGACTATGGAATTACGAAAGACTAGCTCAGCTGGTAGAGCACGGCGCTTGTAACGCCAAGGTAGTGGGTTCGATCCCCGGGACCACCCATACACAAAAAAATGTATGCGCGCATGACTGTAAGTCGCTTTGGATAAAAGCGTCTGCTAAATGGCATAATATTCCTATGATAGAGCAAGGTATTTCCACACCATCTTTAATCTCCTCTGAGCTGCAGTTATTGGGTAATATTCTAATAGGCAGTGGTGGAAAAAGTGTACCCAATTGTCATACTTGAGTAAAAGTATAGATACCTTAATAAACAGTTACTCAAGTAAAAGTGAAAGTCACCCCAGTAAAAATACTACTTGAGTAAAGTCTAAAAGTATTTGGTTCTAAATATACTAAAGTATCAAAACTAAATGTAATTGCTAAAATATAGTTAAGTACCAAAAGTAAAAGTATAAATCATTTCAAATTCCTTATATTAAGCAAACCAGAAGGCACCACGCTTTCTCTTGATAAGTGCATGAATTGGAAAATGTTCCTGTCCTACTAAGTATTCAACATGTAACAAGTAAATTTGGGTGTCCGGAAAATGTATGGAGTAAAGTACATTATTTTCTTTGGGAATGTAGTGAAGTAAAAGTTGTCAAAAGTACAGATACCAAAAACTACTTAAGTAGTACTTTAAATTATTTGTACTTAAGTACTTTGCACTGCTAATAGGCTACATTCAAAGTTTAATTTCAATCGTTTCATAACATGTCTTTTTCCCAGGCTGAGTTGCACTTGTGTAACAAAACAATCTTTATCATAATCAATTAACAACTCGGACAAAAACGTGAACAACTCAAAATTCTACCAAAAACATGACTGCGGTCTTTCATCCAACAGTAGCCTATCTAAACTATCTATCTACCAAAAACATAGTTCATCTGCCAACTTGTTTTTGAGTGACAAACATCCTCATGCTTAAAATCGTTCACGCTTCTTCAATATTGTTCTATCACGAAACAAAACAACACCGGTAAAAACGTACATGGTGAATCCCTCTGCAGATCGCGCCCGTCCGGTTAGATCACAGCCTGGTTGGATCCGGTCTCCGGTGAGACTCGCCGCCATGAAGCAAAGCTGCTGGCTGGTCTGGTGAGCGCCACGGAGAGTGTGTGTGCTGTTCGGAGAGAGTGTGTGTGTGTTGCCCTTTGAGATTATTCATAGTGAGTTCATCCAGGGGACAGATGACTGGAGGGAGGTGTGAGATGGGCTGGGGGAGGTGTGAAACTGGGCTGGGGAGAACTTTGAGACGGGCTGGGGGAGGTTTGAGACGGGCTGGGGGAGGTTTGAGACGGGCTGGGGAGGTTTGAGACGGGCTGGGGGAGGTTTCATTTGATTTGGGATCTTTGTTGTTCGTCAACTATCATGATATTGTCTGGCCAC